>NC_050522.1:13452539-13468593 GCF_002922805.2 Oryzias melastigma
GTTATAAATATCTTCCAAAATTAGAAAAAAGCCTCAAGAACATCTTAAAAACACTGAAAACACAATTTTCATCAGAATGGATCTTATGTGGTTTTCTTACATATGCATTGTTCTGTTTGTGATTTTCTGCACATGTCGTTCAAAAATGTAATGTTTCCATGGCAATCCTCCACAGGGAAATGCCTCTCAGGAAGTGCACTTGTTTCCTGGAAATATTCAAAAGTTTGATTTCACAAGTCTTGTTAGAGGAATAAGTAGAGATTCATACCCAAATTAATTAAAAGTTCACAGCTTTTATGTTTTCCGATCTTTATTGGTTTGTAATGATTCTGGCTGCAGAGACAGATTGAGACTCTGTGGATCAATTAGGTGAATCCCTCATCATTTCACACCATGCACCTCATAAGAACTGCATTATTCTGATGTGAGCTGCCTCAGGATAAGAGTCTGAAAGCACGGCTCCATTTTAGACTGAATCTGCTGCCAGGGGACAGAGCCTGACCTTCTGCTCACAATCCACGGACATCAAACATGATGACTTCTCACTTTTTCCCTCTGTTTCTCTCCTCTTCCCACAGTGTGGACCAACGTGGAGCCTCGCTCAGTTCCAGTGTTCCCTTGGCACTCTCTGGTCCCTTTCTTGGAGCCCAGCCAGTCGGGAGCGGCCGCCCAGCCCGCCGATGGCCAGCAGTTCATCAATCAGGGCAAAGGTAACACAGCGACCCCTCTCCCTGTCCCTGGACGTGACACGGACTGAAAGCGTGTCCTTTTGTTCTATGTGTAACCCTTTCACGAGCAGGTATTTCCCACGGTAAACGAATCATAACAGGAAACAGCATGTGGGAATATGTTCTCAAATAACCATTGCCAAAGCAGTCGAGTACAAACCGGCAGCCAAGTCCGTGTTTCCCAAAATAGTTGTGACAGAACTGCAGTTCAGCACAGTTGGTGTTCACACTTGTATTTTTCCAGTGATATTGTTGATAACACTGTTTATTGATTCGAGCACTGTGAAATGTATTCACAGATAAATTTTGGCTGCTGTGGACGGCCAAGCAGTTTAACCCATTCAGATGCACATTGGATAAAGTATTTTAACATTAAACCTGGTCAATAAAATGGAGGGGTTTGTTTTTTGTTGTTGTTGTTTAGTTAATGTTGTGATTTTATCTCTTCTCCACGTTTCTGTTGCTTTGTTAATTCATTACCCTTCAGTGTCTTACAGACCAACGTTTTCCTCGTCTCCACTGCCTTTTGTTGTGTCATGTTTCCAATCTTTTACTTTGTCACAGCTGAGTTCTAGTTTCGCTTTTGGTCTTGTTTCAGTTTTTAGTAATAAACAAAACAGATTGAAAAAACGTTTTATTTAATGTCCACATCCAAAGGAGAAAACCACATCACTCCTGTTATCCAGTTCTTACAATGACACAGCTGCTACCTGAATAACCACTTAATAGTGTGGAATACCTGTCAGGGGTAGAAGCTCGTGTCAGAAGCACACAAGGGGAAGCTGCTTTTATTCACACAAATGGAACCAGCTTCCTTGTGAGCTCAAATGACTTCCACCTTTGTGCACCTTTATGTCCAAATGTAAAACATTCTTCTTGAAATATTTTCTTTTATTGCTGCTCTAGCTTTCTGTAGATCTATAAAACACCCTGAAGTGCCTTTGTGTACCAAAGGTGCTACACAAATAGAGCTGTGTTGCCTTTATTCACTACACACATGCATGTTAGAGAAGATTAGCTTGTCTGTTGACAGCATTTCTTTAAAAAAATCTTACAAACCTAAGTTGTTTTTTTTAAGAGAAACTTTTATTTGCAAAACAAACTAGTCCCATGTATTCCTAACAAGTAACTTATTTAGTCTTTTTTCTATTTTAATTTTATTCCAAACTTTTTAAGGTTTTTTTTGGGTTTGACAGAGAGATTTCTCCATTTCAGAACCTCGCTGCGGTGTGGCGCTGCTGAGTGACGGGCGAACCGGGCCTCCAGATCAAGGAAGAGGATCACCATTGTGCCCTCCCTCAACCAATGACAATCCTCCTGCTGACAGGGGCGGGGCAGACAGCGAGACGGAGAGTGATACCGATGACCCGTGAGTACATATATGGTGCTGTGTGTTTTAGAAGAACATCCGACTATAAAAAGTGCCGTTGCAGCGTTACAACTTAAGAATCAATCTGTTCTGTGCAGGAATCTGTTAGGATAGATAAAGAAAGGCTTGATCTAGGATTCAAACCTGAAACCCTTTTGATGCCAGGCAGCAATACATCACCGTGATGAAGGAACAAAGCCTGATTTTAATGCATTAGCAGGTAGTTCAACCAAAACTGCTGAACAAATATGGATCCTATTTCCCCTCACTTAACCTTTTAAGCCCTCAAGGCACTTCCATAAGTTAGATCAGAAATCATAAAACATTATGGATGAACATACAAATAAAAAATTAAAGCGGGAAAAAATAAATGAATACCTCACAAGCTGGACAAATACACACTTTAGTTCAAGTATCCCATTAACTTTTAATTCTCTTTAACTGAATCAAACTGCTTCAATGGAAATTCATAAATGCACAGTCCAGATAACGATCTCCATCACCTTTTTATTGTGAGCGAGTTGCTGCTACATTCTGCACTTTACACTTTCATGGTGTCTGCATCTCCCACCAGCCACACCGAGCTGTCGGCATGTAGGAAACTGTTACTGAGAGAAAGAGAGTCGAGAGCTCTATTCATGGCGCTGATCTCAGATCTCGGGTGAAAATTTAAGGTGTTGGCGATCGTCCTCCTTCCTCCGTCTCTGTTTGAACCGATTATCTATTTTTTTTTTTTTTTACTCAGGGTGTTTGTGGCCCTCCTACCACGCTCACACTGCCTTACTCACACTTGTTTGTTCGTAACTTTATGTTAAACCAGTTTTCGCTCATCTGTCCAAAAGCTCCATCAGGATTAGCTTGTGTTTCTTTCGTTTCATTTTAGGTTCCTCTTTGGTGCCTTAAGAGAACATTATCAAACAAATAAGTGAATGTGACGTGACTGGAAAAGCTGTGGTTTTCTGGTAATTCCTGCAGAGTGGCCCATTGAGCTGCACAGAAAACATAAAGGATGCAACATAAGCCTGTTGTGTGTTGACAAACCACCAGAAAGTCAAGTGTGGAGAAATGAAAGGTTTTGTCAGCTGTTTGTCCTTTTGAAACTGACATATTTTTCATCAAATGACAATAGACCATATTTGGGCAAAAATGTCTGTCTTATACAATTAGTTTGGACTTCTAAGTGTCTTAGTAGGAAGAATTGATTAGTTTGGCGAGCAGTTTGAAGCTTCTAAACTCTAAATAATTGACTTGAAGTCATCTTAACCAGCAAAGCTCTCTGCAGCGTTTGTGGGTTGGGACAGCCGTCGTTCAGTGTTTACATCTCTGCATCTGGCAGGGTTGTTGCTCTTTCGGAGTGACTCATGCAGGTCAGACGGGCCGTTTGGATGGTAGTGTGGGTGTGACTGTTTCAGGGTCATCGCGCTCACTGTCTCCAAAGAAATACTTAAGCAACAGTGTTGTGTTACAGTTTATAAGCCTGTATCCTGATGGTCAAATAAGCTTTTAGCTTTTGTCGTGTATCTTTAACTCGGGGCTTTAAGTGACAAAATTCAAGATTTTGAGGGAAAACCTTGAATTTTCTACAAATCCATCTTTTTTTTTTAATTTAGCTACATAAAAAATATAAACTCACCTTCTAAAATGTTCACACATTGTGTTATTTTGTAAAGAACAAAAATATATCTCTAGTAAATGCCAGATAAGCTGCACTGCTATTTATTTAAGCATCTAAAGTGTCAGGTTATAAGTCACATGAAAATATGATTGTAGCACATTTTTCATTAAAAAAGTCCAGTGATCAACCTTGACTCTGCTTTAAAGAGAAAAAAACGTTATTTTTTTTAGTTTCCTGTTGAGTACAGGAGCGAATAAGATTGCAGAACATTGAAATAAATGACAATACATGTCTTAAATAAAGCTAAAGCAAAGGGAGTTCTAACTCTTTTAGTCATTTTGAGTTCATTTTTTTCTCTACTGGTTTTAACCTACTGCATCAATTATTGCAAACACAGTAATATTATCGATTATTCATAATACACTTTTTATTTCTTTTCTATTTTTCCACTGTTTGTGTGCAACAGCAACAGTTTTTTATGTAACTCAGTGAATGACTGGCCTTTATTTACTCTCTCTGGTTTCATCTTCCTGGAAATAATTTCCAAACTCGCAGGAAGAATGCAATTTAGTTGTTGTAGAAACAGTCGAGTCATTTCCGTGGAATTAGCTCTCATATACTATGCAGTTTTCCTGCTCAATGACCGAAAACACACAATGTGCTCAACAGACAACAATGCAGAGAAGAAAAAGACACAAATGGAAAATGTTACTCAGTCTGGCAGCAGTGTGGTCTCCAGGTTGCACATAAACACCCATGTTCTCTGGCTGAGGCTTTAATATGGTTTTGGTTCAGATGCGATGAACTTATCATAATAAGAAACAATACAGTTACTTATAGTTCCTCAACTTTAGTTTGAGTTTGATTAACTCTGATTGTGTTCCCTCTCTGCTGCTGTGTCAGATTGAAGTGATACCAAACTAGTCTAGTGGGGTTTAGATGGTTGTAAAGAAGTCTCGTGGAGGTTTTTACGGGGCTGACCAAGTCTGGCCAATTACTAAATGAGCTGTAACCCTTGTGCTATCCTAGGCATGTTTACATTAAAAGTGGGGTCATCTGGACCATCTGGACCATCATGATATACCCCAAGACTGTACCAGAATAATGTTTCACTTTTTTTTTAATTGGATGTAATGATATACAAGTTGTTTTTACTCAAGCAAATTCACGGTGCTTTAAGAATTTTTGATTTTAAAGGGAAGAGTCTAAATTATCTGATTTCCACAACTAAATATTTTTCACTATGAGTGAAAAATAAAATAAAATGGGAGGCTCAGTGTGCTGTGCTGCCAACTAGGGAGTTTAGGTGGAAAACAAAAGTAAGATACTGAAGGACACTCATAAATAATTAATCAAATATTGTCTTGTCAACATTTTAAATCGATACAAGGATTGCCAAATGAAATATAGCGATGTATTGCTGAATCAGTTTTTCCCTACACCTCTAATATATAGACAAAGTTTTATACATAAAGAAAAGAGACCACCTGATTAATTGAGAGCTGTTGTCTAAATCCTCATAAATATTTCTCTCTTTGGTCAAAACTGTTTTGACAAGTAATTTGTTTTTTGGGGTTAGAGTTGACCACTCAAAGATCACTACAGAGTTGATTCCAGGCTTCCACCTTCTGTTGACCAAATCTGAACCAAATCATACAGTTCCTCCAAATTCCACTGGAGGCAGGTGTCAAATTTTGACTCCAAAATCAGATTTTTTTTAACCCAAATTATATTATTATTATTATTATATAACTTTCATGTATATTCCTTAATTTCCTAATAGTTACAACTTTGTTTAGTCATTATTGGGGGTGTGTCTTTTTAAATACTGAATGGGCTCCAGTCAACTTGCCAGTTCTATTTCAAGCTTTGTTTTTGCTGATCAGGGTCAGGTGATGTCTCATTCTCTTTTCAGTGTATAGATGTTCATAGTTTTCTCTTATGACAGCCATTGTAATGGCGAATAGAATTCTGGGTGTGACCATGTACCCCGCCCCCTCCAGTCACACTAATCTTGTCTGATATAAAGGTCTGCTCAAAAACACGAACTTCCTGCCTGAAGAGAATGGGATCTGTAAAAGATGGTTCAATGTCGCTGGCAAATTAAAAGCACTAACTTTGCCTGAAGCCAGACTCCTACAATATATCACTGTCTTTATGTTTCAAACTCAGGTTTTTTATTTTTATTTTATCTGCATATGTATTTTAATAAAAATAAATTAGAGGTTGATAGATGTCAGCTCTCACTGATGGCTGATGGTGTTTTACAGTTTCCTGGAGGCAGAAATTCTCCTTCCTTGTCTTTTAATAACTCTTTTGTCCAATTTTTCTTCATGTGTCAGACTGTGGAAACTCCCTTCACTTTCCATCCCAGCTGGACTCTCAGTTTCTCTTTCTTTTGTGCAATAATGCAGGTTTTCTCCTGGAGTTGCAAACAATCCATCTCCATCCAATGGACCCATGAAGAGACGCACTCAGTCGCTCAGTGCCCTGCCGAAGGACGGAGACAAGAAGGTCAGTCCGGTGCACACGTCATGTCCCTGGATAAGCAGACAAGGTTGTTGAGAATTGCTGCTACAGCTTACCTTGAATATTTTCCCATGAAATCCATCTAGAGGGAGAAGGATCACATCCGTCGCCCGATGAATGCATTCATGATTTTCAGCAAGCGCCACCGGGCCTTGGTACACCAGCGGCATCCCAACCAGGACAACCGCACAGTCAGCAAAATTCTAGGAGAATGGTGGTATGCCCTGGGGCCCAATGAGAAGCAGCAGTATCATGATCTGGCCTTTAAGGTGAGTGTAGAAATCCTTGGTTGTGTTAAGGTCTGTACGTGTCAGTGTCAGTTTATTTCTGGAGCATATTTGCAGCAGCTCAGGGTTGCCCAAAGTGCTGCAGAACGAGCAACCAAAAGCAATAAAACCACCTTGCAATAAAAACACAAAAAGTCCCTAATGCAACTGAGTTTAAAAGTCAGTGAAAAAATGTGTTGAGTCACTAAAAGAGCTCCCGAGACCCTTCCATAGCTTAGATGGAGCAACTACAGAAGCTTCCTCTTTGGATTTTAAACTGGAGAGAATAACCTTTAGAAGTAGCTGCAAAACACAACCTTACATCTCTGTCTGGAGTATATAAAAGCAGTTCTGATATAGTGGACAAGAGTAAATCATTTCAACCTTCAAAAAAAATTCCTTTTTTGTCAATTAAATCCTAAACCAGACATGAACCCAGTGACGATCAGCAAGTATAGCTTTAGTAGCTCCATTCTGAGCAGCACGGAGAGGACAAAGTGAAGTGAATTCATATGATCTAGCTGAGACATTATGAATAAATGCATCACTTTGTCAATCCCTCCCTAAGGTCTTGGCCTCACCAAGACGTTTCAGGTGATTAGAAAAAAAAAACTTTCAACCACAAAGCTGATCTGCTCTAATTTAAAAGAATTGTCTACGGTTACAACAAGGTTTTTTTCATAGGGTTGGCTCAAAAAATTTTTCATTTCCATTTCAAAGCTCAGGCTTCTCAATTTTACTGATTCAAACTGAAAACCACTGTGATAAAATCACTGCTTCATTTTAAAGGGAAATAGATATATTGTATATTTTTTGAAGAGAACCTAGGAAAAGCATATGCAGAAAAAACATGAGGGGGGGCGGGGACACAGATCCCTGATGTGCACCGCAGGTAAAATGACTGCTGGAAGGGTAGTGGAGATAAAAAGAAGGTTAAACTTACTTTTACAGTTTTACAGTTGAATTACTGTTTTAGTGCTTTGAGGTGACTGAAACTGAAAAATAAAGTATTTTAACCCCGTAGGCCGTATACAAACCTTTCTTTGAAAGAAAGGCACGTTTTGATAAAACCCTGAAATGGGACAGTATTTCCAAGTCTGGACTGGAATGACTCAAAATAGGCTGAACATCAGTGAGCTTAAAGACTCGGGGATTCAACCTGAGGACAGACAAGTGTTATCAAGAACCGAAAAACAGGTAGAACTAAATACATATCGGATTAGTACCAGTTTAAAGTTTTTGCTTGGACTAAATGATGGTTTTAAATGATGAATCACAACTGACAATTCAGAGAGTCTGGGGCTCAAATTACTGATATTAATAATACATAATATGTTGGAAAAGCAGGATCTCAAACATGAATGCTAAGGACCTTATTTCATTTATTTTCTCAATGAAGAAACCAAAAAGATGTGATATTATCCATATAATTCTCTGTTTTCTGGCAACATTTTTAGTTGGATTTGACATCAATTAGCTCTAAAACCACATTTTCTTTGACTTTAATGGAGCACACTAACTCCAGCCCCTCAAAAGAAAGTTTTCACTTTGCTTAGCTTTAATTTTTTTTAGTTTTAATTTGCAACCTTTTTGCAGAACATCTGCTGCTCATTAAAAACCTTGCCCTCCCACCAGGTGAAAGAAGCCCACTTCAAAGCCCACCCGGATTGGAAATGGTGCAACAAGGACCGTAGAAAGTCCATGTCAGATGGACGTCCCCCCTTTGGTGGAACTCCCAAGGATGTACGGGAGAGAAGCATGTCAGAGAGCACAGGTCTGTAGAGGATAACTGCTTCAAAATACCTTTCATTTGGAAAAAATGAATTATAATTTTGGTGATTTGTCTCATAAAACAGTAAATGTGCTGATATTTATCTCCCTTCGGTTAGAAAGAGGTGCTGCTAATGTTTTATTGATTTTGAGACTGTTTTTTCTTTTTGCCTCCAGATGCTCTCTCTGAGTCTCAGGTGTTGGAGGGGAAGGGTGGAGGCTCGGGGTGGCCTTCAGGATCAGAGCGTCGTGGTGGGCTGTTTGAGGGCCGGCACCCCCGTCCCAGAGCTTTTTCCCAAAGTGCTGTGCACACCCTGGAGCAGAGGGAAAGAGAAAGAGACCTGGAGAAGGTGGGGTCATTAATGTGTATCTCCAGGCCAGAAAATGTATCCAAAAATTTAAGAAGAAAAGCCTTTCATCTCCCAAGAAAATATATAAAGTTGCCTGCTTTGATATCAATTCAAAACATCAAAGTTGACTTTATCCTTTCATCCAAGTTGAACAGATTAGATTACCAAACCATAACTTAAGATCTTGATTGACAAAATCTGTGGTGAAGTCATTTTTTATAATTCTCTTTTAATCTTTAACTGTTTTACATGTTGTTATTCTTTCAAAATAAATGTAATATTGGGTCACACAAAACGATCCACACCACAGAGGGCCAACTTAATACGCTTTTCCATTTTTTTTATAGTAAATTAGTTCAGAAAATGAAAGAAAAGATGTAAAAAAAAGTGCTGGTGTGTTCAGAAAAGCTCCTTTTTGGGGATGTTCTTACAAAACATCCCCATTTTAGCTGCGCCTCTTTACATGTCTGAGCATGACAAGAAAATCATGTGGTTCTTACCAGGTCCTCTTACAGTGTACGTAAGAAATCCAGTTTTTGATGCGTTACACTGTGTAATTGTTTGTTTGAAATGAAGAAGTGAGCAGCTGCATGCTTGCCCTGATTCAGCAGTGTGGAGAACCACATTAAACTGAACTTTCCAGTATGAGTCTATCAGACTCTCAGGTTGTAGGGAAGCCTTTCTGATCCACTGCACTTCTTTCAGTGCGTTCATCCCACTGTAGTATTCGATTCATTCGGGTTAAGGACTGAACTTTGACTATTGTAAATACTAATATCATTTTCCTGATGTTCTTGCCTTATTAAACTTCTCCCACACTTCTGATATAGAATGCTGTAATAAACTGAGAAATGTCTTGTCCAGGCCCACATCATCCCCCCACCACTGCCATGCCTGACAGTTGTGAGATATGAGGAGTTTACATTGACATGTCATGATGACCAAAACGCTGCACTTTGGTCTCATTTGTTCAAACACTACTGTTGCTGAATTATTGCAGTTTGTTGAACTGGAGCTTAGCAAACTTACGCCACATCTCTGAGGAGATAAATGTTTAGAAGACAAAACTTCCATTAAAATGATACCTCTAACTAGATGTTTATAGTTTTCATTCTATGTAAAGTCTCTTGGTTTTCATTTTTTTTATATTTTTCCTATTACACTTTAAGAATATTAACTTGATTTATTCACTATTTTATTATACATTATTTATTTTATATCTTATAAAAAACTTTCTGAATTTTCTTTGACATACATTTGTTTTAGTGTTTCCTAAAACTGTCTTTAGTTGTTGCCATTCACATTTTTTGATATAGTCGTTTTTAACCAAAAGTTGCAGATGGATGAAAGGAATATATAAAAAAAGGTTGATCCATTGATGCTCAAATGTTGCCTTATTTAAAGTCTCATGGTAGATATGAATTCGTTTTCTAGTTTAAAGGAGTCAGTGGGCTAAAATAGCAAACTAAAGGAGGATGATGTTTAGTTCTACGTCAGAGCTGTAAACACATTTTAATCTGCTCTGTTCACATATAAACATTTATTTTCTTTCTTCAGGAGGACGGAACAAGTTTGTTCTGTAACCGGCCACTGCTGTACCAAGGTGGAGTCAGCGAGGATGTGACCAGTGACGAAGAGCGCATGGTGATCTGTGAAGAAGATGGGGATGATGATGTGATAGGTGAGTGGCAGTTTGAAAGGTTTTTTTTTCAGAAATGGTAGTTTCAGTTCCCTTGATGGTATCTTTGTAAAACATGCTGAGCTTCTGCCTTCTAAGTCCAATCTACTCTGTCAGCAAAACATCCAAACACCAAAAGGCACATGTGTCATCTTGTGACCTGTGACTGGTGTCAAAAACATCTCTATTTTACAATGTGGGGAAGGGAGAATCTGGTAGTTTGAAGATTTTATTTTAATTTTAAGATGTCTAATTTCATTCTCGCAGATGATTCATGTCCAGAGGGCTCCATCGATCTCAAGTGTAAGGAGAGAGTGACGGATAGCGATGAAGATGAACCGGATGGGCAGGTAGTGGACCGCAATTCCCCATTTTTAACAACACAATTTATTGAATCAATCTGAAGTTAATTTCAAATCTAAAATTGGTTGAATTGAAGATATCTGATCCAATCAAAGATTTTCTGCTTCTCTCTTATATTCTGATTGGTTTTTATCAGCTGCAAAGCCTTTGCGAGCAGCATCATCACCTAAGCCTCTTTGATCTTTGTGCCTCTGTCTTCCCTCCAGCATGGTTTCCAGCCAGTGGCCCGCTCTTCTCTCCCGTCCTCTTCTCCTTCTATTCCACACTCCGACTCCTCGTCAGTTAAAGGGAACAGAGAGGATGGAGGAGGGGGTGGTTCAGAAGACGGGCCAGAGACCAAGAGAGCGAGAGGAGTGGATGAAAGGGGCGAAGAGAGCCAGGAGGGGCCCAAAAGGAAGGACGTGGGAAGCTTCAGCGGGGAGAGTAGCTCATCTCTGTCCCCATCCATCGCTCAGCCCCCCATCACTGTGGGATTTACTCAATCCCTCAATGGCGTCCGCATGGCCCCCACTGTGGTGACCAACGTGGTGCGCCCCATCGCCAGCACGCCTGTCCCCATCGCCAGAAAGTCTGTAGAAGGAGCCGTCGCCATCAGCTCCATCCCCCAGGACAGGAAAGCTGCTCTTCTGATGGGCGGAGGTGGAGCTCAGCAGATGCCAATCACTACAGGGGGTGGGTACCTGTCCTCATCCTCCTCCCCTGGTCCTGTCAGTGTAACCCCTGGCGGCTGCCTGGTCACTAACCTAGTTCTGGGAGGGTCCTTCCCCGGCGTGCAGCCAGTACAGCTCATTACCCCACAAGCTCTGCAGCCACACACCCAAACTCACCCACCCATCCTGCAGGCCCAGCTCCACCCCACTGCTGCCACACCTCCCACCTACCCCAAGCCACTAGCACAGGTCCAGCATGTCCTGCCCTCCAAGAGTCCATCCTCCCCGCAGCTTACTCATCAGCAAATCCTCACCATGCCCGCCCATGGTGTTCACCCTGGGGTGGGGACCACAGTCAGCCCAGGGACCAGAGGTGAGACAGAGACCGGCTGACAGAGAGAAGCAAACCCGTTTCGTCTTAGTGGCTTCACTAGGTGGCAGAAATTTCTCACTTTCCTTTGCCTCCCATCTGTAGAAAGATCAGCTTAGCTTACATAAACGTATATGATCGACAACTGAAACACTTGAATCATTAGTGCCCACTGCCCGCCCATGCCTGAGTGACTCTCCACAGCTAAGAGTCAGACACAACTGAGCCACTCTGTTTTCAGCAAAAAATGGTTTTATTCCTGCCAGTATCTGAAGCATCTCAGTGTCTCCACCTGCCGTTGCTCATGTTCTGTCATTTTTACTCCATCGCTTCCAGAGTGATTTCATCCCTCCTTTCCCTCTCTTTGACTGTTTCCTCTGGCGTCTTTAGCCCAAACCCAGTCGCCGGTCTTGCAGAACAAGATGCTGGTCCCCATGGCAACAGTGAGAGCAGGTTCTACTCCTCCTCAGCCGTCCATTTCTCTCGTGACTCCGCCTCTTCCTGTGCAGAATGGTACAGCTTCAGGAAATAAGGTAAAAAAACTAGACAACTTCAATCAAAGATCAATAGATTTTAAAAGCAATTAGTGACTGCTTATACATGTTTTTTTTTTGCTGTGGTTTTCTTTTATCTTGAACATTAAAAAGTAAAAATATTAAAGCAAATACAGCTTTCAGGAAATCAATACTTAAAGAACTTCTGCAATTTTAGAATTAATCATTTCAAAAACAGTCAAAGTTAATTTGATTTATTCTGTACAAATTTTTTTTTTTACATTTGCAAGTAAGGACCTGTTGGTTTACAGGTGTGCATTGAGTTTAAATGTTCGGCAAGTTCATCCTCAAACAAGCAGCAGCTGATTTTTTTAAAAACTACACTAATATTTCCAAGCTTTTACTTGAAGCTCGATGGGATTGTGTTGGTTTTATTCCTTGAGCTTCCACATAGATCTATTTCTAAACATATTTGGGATGTGAAATCATCTGGATAATTCAAATAGCTGTTTTATTTGCCAGAACCAGATGTTTTGAATGATTGTGATTGACTAAACAGTTTTCATCATAAAAATAGTTAAAAGTTGTTTCTGATTGGATAGATTTAGCTGGTCTCATATTACTTTTTTAATTTCACATATGCTTATAAAACAGTCACAAAACAAAAGACATCTCATTAAGTAGTAATATTTTTTTTTATGTTTTATAAGATCTTCCAGATTGCCTCCATGCCTGTTGTGCAGAGCAATGTTCACCCAAGCGGCACAGCAGCCGTACATCCGGGGAGCTCCTTTCCTGTTTCCATGGCAACAATGATGGCTCCCGCTGGGGCACCCCCGCAGAACGTTCTCCTGACCTCCCCACCCACCAGGTTACTAACACCTTTGAGAATCCAACAGCAGTAACATTTTTGAAAATGATGTAAAGTCACCTTAGTGCAGGGAAATAAAAGTCACTACTTTAAAACTCTCCCTCTCTTAGAGGAAAAAAAACCCCTCAAACTTTAAGATGACTAATTCTAATAACAATTTCTCCTTAAGGATCACCTATGTCCAGTCCAGCCAAGGGGTAACTACGGCAACGGCCCAACAGGGCACACAGCCTCAAGGACCTCCATATCTTCCAACACCTCTTGCAGCTCTGGGCTTTACTGCCATCGCTCCAGCTGGGCAGGCCCTAGTCCAGCCAATCGTCGGTCAGCCGCCTCTGCTGGCTCAGGCCCCGCCCCTCAGCTGTCAGTCACAGATTCCTGCCAGCCAGACAGCTGTAGCTGCAGGTCGTCAGGTAAACATAAACAACACTTCACGTGGTTCCTGTCATATAGTTGAGCATTATTTAATAAATAATAATCATGTTTTCCTCTTTAGATTCTCACTGCCATTTACCCAGCTCCAACTGTTGCCCTGGCAACTGGTGTGGTCTCAGTGTCAGCTGTTCCCCCTGCGTTGGCAGCTCCGGCCCAGGACGTGAAGACCTCTCCCTCCCCTCCAGCCAGTGGCTCCCACCCTAGTATGGGAAAGGAGGTGGAGGTGAAGCAGGAGAGCCAGCTGGACGCCCTCACTGAGGATCAAGGGTCATCGAGCTGCCCCACCATCTGCACTCTGTCCCCGAGTGCAGGTAACCACTGTTCCCTCGAAACTGCTCTGCTTTATACATATTTTTCTGTTGTGACAGTGATGCAAGTTTAAGCCTTAATAAATACTTAAAGGATGAGACCCAAAATGTCTTTAAATGTGCCAGATTATGCTAATTTTTATTTTTTTTGTAAAAAAAGGGAAAAGAATGTGAGAATTTTGTTTCAATTAAAATGCATTGTGCCATTCAAAGTATCTTTTTTTGGGTTTGTATCAAACAGTAGAAAAATGTGCTGGTGCCAGAGAAATCTGCATCCCAGATTCCCAGATCGGCTGTGTGCTTTAAATCAAAAGATGGATGGACTTAAAGATGCCTTCAGATATCAGTTCAAAAACCTGGCTCTGGTATTGAACGGGGTTGTATCAGTGCTAATGGCATCGGGTATTTATGCAGAAAGTACTTTGAGATAACAGAGAAGCTGCTGTTAAGTCTTTTCCAGGGATGTTTGGCAAAATAACTTTGTAGACTTTTTACCAACTATATTTTTGACTTTTGTACAATCGTTCTAAATGGTCTCTTAGTTATTCTTATGCAGTTTTTGGCCAAAAATAAAAAGCCTTTTTTTAAGCCATTTTTTCTGCAGAGCGGCAGGAGGAAGATTAGAAATTTGGCTTTGAGTTGTAGACAGGACTTTTAGTGGGCAGGTAACCCAAAGTTGATATTGCAGCATTCCTTTGTTTACCCTCTTTCCAGGTAGCTTACAGCCCCTCACCACCCCATACTAACATTAGCTTACCAAAAAAAAGTGGGAGGAATGTTGGAACTATCACAGATTTCAAAGGTATAAGGTTATAATTGCTGTTTAAATATTTTCTGTTTAAATTATATTTTATATTATATTTCCAGTCGTTGAAAAAACTTTATTTTTCGTTTAATTCTCCGTTGTCTCCCAATTTGTATTAAAAAACATTTTTTTGTTTATTAAGCTGACCTCCAAAAAAGTAGCACTAAAATCAAATCTCTACAGTCATGTATCTCTCTAAAAAACACAACTGCAGCCTCTGCTGGCAGTGTTAATGTTACAACATCAGTCGGTAATACGTATACAACTCTATTTCAACTAAATTTTCTTACAAAAATGATAGTTCCACACACACGCACATCAGGAAAGAAAAACATATGTATTTGTTGGAGTGGAGGAACTCCTGCTTTTGCTTTCCTGGCACTTGAGTCATAAGTGCCTGCAGTGCATGGTTTGCACTGACCCATTTTGAGCCACAGATGCTCCCTTTGAACTCTTGAACTTTTAAAAATGTATGTCATGCAGACTCATAGAGAAACAGGGAGATATTTAAAAACACAACACTCCACATGTCGTTCTGTCTTCTAACAGCATTTCAAATTACGTGTTTGTGTCCCAGTGAAAAAAGAAGAAGATATCAAAGAGGAAAACGAGAGAGATGCTGTTGCTACAAAGGACAAACAGGGTGAGGTGGACGAGGAGCGAGAAAGAGGGATGAAGGAGAGCATGGAGAAGAAGAGGCCTAGAGAGACCGAAAGAGAGGACCACAGCAACAACAGCAAAGAGGTGCAATAGATGACCATTATTTTGTTCAATTTTTGTTTAAGATCATTTAAACTAAGTCTCTTTTGACTCTCTATCACATTAATTGACTGTATATGAGAACTGGACTGAGTGAGGGAGGGTGACATCAACCAAAGAAAATGCCTTACTTCTGGCTCCAACCAAATGAAGTCAATTCAGTTGCCATTTTTTTCGCAATACGAATGCTGCCATGATGGAACCAGACAAACAGACACGTTTCAAATCGGCTTGAGACCATGTACTTTTACTGAGGCCTCTGATTGGTCAGTTTATTATTTGAATACCTTGAACTACAGAAAAAAAATATCATGGATTTAGCAACATGTTAACAGAGAATAATGACTGAGTAGCAGCTGTTTATTTCTCAATAGAAGTCTTTAAGATTTTGGCTTTTTGGAGCCAGCAGATACTTCCTATTTGGAATAAGGGGGTGTGACCCAGTCCACTACCTCATATTTAGTCAATGGTAACACCCCATGATCCTAAGAGGGAACAAAACTATTTTTAAAAAATCCCAGTTGAAAATTGAAGTTTTTATATTTACGCTCCTTCATTTAGAAAATAATTTAAATGTTTTATGACAATTGATATTTTCATATTTACATACCTTCATTTAGAAAATAATAATGAATACGCTTTACAGTGAAAATAACCTAGTTTTTTTAATGGGTTGGTTTTAGATGTTTCTTTT
>NC_050522.1:13468889-13483628 GCF_002922805.2 Oryzias melastigma
ATTTAAATGTTTTATGCCAATTGATATTTTCATATTTACATACCTTCATTTAGAAGATAATAATGAATACGCTTTACAGTGAAAATAACCTAGTTTTTTTAATGGGTTGGGTTTTAGATGTTTCTTTTAAGTAGCTAATCCTTTATTTTTTTAAGAAAAACGTTGAAGCATAGAAATAAAATTTGCTCTGTTCTTTCTCCTTTTCTTCTCTTTTTCCTGTGATGACCTCCGTAATTACTGTAGGGTATCTAAAGTATTTTTCTATCCCAACTTTTGGTTTCTAAGTGTTAAAAAAAACAAGGCAGCATCTTCATGTTTTTGTTTTTTTTGTCTTGGTACTTTTGGAACAAAGAGGCTATAAAAGTGAATTTCTTCAATGGAGTTTTATTTTTAATAAATGGAAAAAAATGTTTGTTACCTGCAGCAGGTCTAATCTACTAAAAAAATCTTTAGTCAATTAGTTGTTATTCCAACCCTTCCCTCTCTTCCCAGGCTGGACCTCATTCCCCCCCTCCAACCTCCTCAGGCCTGGATCCCCCGCCTCCTCCACCAGCAGAAAAAGAAGCTCCTTCATCCTCAAAAAGGAATAAATTTCGACCCCCTCCACTCAAAAAGACTCCTGACTCCAATGACAAGTACAAGCATTTCCTTTATTAACCTCTCACACTTTCACACAAACCAGTGATTTCAAATGAATCAGTGATTTAGGATTTATCTTTACTTGCAAATAAATTCTGGAATTATTTATTATAATCTTGATTTGAAACATCTCAGAAATTAGTATCAGGATCTCCATTGTCGTAACATTTAGTTGTCTTTTTTCCTTTATGAGCAAACCTTTCTTTTGTTAGAGAAAAAAAAACACAGAAACTCTATTTTTGAAAGTTTTAAATGATCTTGGGTGTTCTTTATCCTGGCGGTAGACAGATGGTGGGAAGCCAGAAGAAAGCAAATTAAGCTTTTAGAAGCATGGAAACTCCTGGACGACATTTATCAATGTTTACCTCACCAGATCGTTGTGTTTTGTGTGCAGGGTTTTGTCCGAAACATACTTTGAGGAGCGTTTTGCTGAGCTACCAGAGTTTAATCCAGAGGAGGTCCTTCCCTCACCCACTTTGCAGAGTTTGGCGACCTCACCCAGAGCCATCCTGGGAAGTTACCGCAAGAAGAGGCGCAACTCCACCGGTGAGGCAGAGAGACTTCCTTCATCTGAACAAGTCCTGCTTTTCCCCTTTGTCTCGCATTTTTATCCTTTCTTTTTCTTTGTAAATCCGGCTTCTTGAAGATCTGGAGGCAGCAGGTGAGGAGCCGAGCTCTCCCAGAAGAAAGACTCGGCGCTTGTCGAGCTGCAGCTCAGAACCCAACACCCCAAAAAGTGCCGCCAAATGTGAGGGGGACATCTTTACCTTTGACAAAGCAGGTATGGATGGGGCATTTTTTCTGTTGTTATCACATTTTTTTTAGTTTGAATCAAAAATATAAAACTTGACTTTTATCCATATTGGAAAAATGATTTGATTAATTATTAAAAAAATTTTTTTATTCCCTGGAACAATCATTTATCGACCAGCTCTGAAGGAAACAAAGCTGAACAGTGCTAATGAGCAGAAGTTTTTCAGGCGTTCTGATGGATTTTCACATTTACTGTTATTTTCTGTTCTTTGTTTCCTCAGATTCAAGCTCAAAAAGACAAATAATTCAAATTTAAACCAGATTTTTATAGAATAAAAATTCCATTTAGTTTATTTGTAAAGTGTCAATTTAGAACAGATGTTGTTTTAATGTGCCACATCAAGAAAAACAAGAAAAACAAGCATTTTTATCAAATTTACAATAGTTTGATTTGGTCTACAATAGTGTGATATTTTTAGGATAATATGGGAGGAATCTCCTGTTCTGAGCACAGAATTGGAACACTAAAAACAAACATCTTCTCTTCATGTCCCCAATTCTTGCCGATTGTTGCCTAAATGAGTGAAAAAAATAGACATTTCCAGCAGAACCAAATTCAGGAAGAGCCAACATCTGAGCAAACAAAGAGAAACACTGGAACATCTGTGTTAAGACAAGATAACAAAGCTAGAACAGTCTTGTTTCTCACCAGTTTGACAGACTGTTGATAAGTTTAGCCAAATTACAGATATGAAAGAAGGCAGTTCTGGAAGCTTTGTTTATGTGCAAGTTAAGAGGAGAGTCTGTGAGATGGTAACATCATCCATACTGGTAGGGCAGGAGAGAAATCCTTGTGCTCAAAAACAAGATTATATTAATCAAACAACAAGATATGGTGTTAAAAAATGGGGTTGACATAATCCAGCCTTTTTTTAATGCTGTGTTGCAGTAAAAAAAAAAAAAACCCAGACAGGGAATGTTGGCTCATCTGACTCACACAAATGCAAACATGGAGCAAAGACCCAGTCAGCTGTGTGAGATCCTTCAGGCTTTGACAGCACTTTGCATCCCTACATAGGAAATGTTGGGAGATGGTATAACAGGGATGCAAAGTAACAAGCACTAACTTTGGAAAGTGCACAGCAGAAATGCAAGAAATTTCCAATCAACATCTGATGGAGATGGAAGACATTATAGAGTCATTTGGTTTAAAGTCACATTGTTGCCTGTCTTCTCTGATTAAAATTTAAAAATGATTGATTAAAAAATGGATGTCAACACCTTTGCAAAACAGTCCTTGATTTGTCACACTTTACTCTGGGTCCTTTAAGAGCATTTTTTACTTCTAAATAATTTTCCTTGTTTTTAGTACAACCAAAACTTTTTTTTTTAACTAATAGTTTTCCTTATATGACAATAATTGCACAATGAACCTGAAATTGTCAACTTGTAAAGATCTTTTTTTTTACTGCAAAACAAACAAATTGAGATCAAATAACACAGATTAAATGTGTTGAGACATAATAAATAAGTACAAGTACAAAAATATTGCAAAGACTTGGTCAAAACGATATTAAAAATGTCTTAAAACCAGCTCCACTTAACTATGTAGGAAGTTCCAAGGATTTATTCAAAGGGGTTTCACAATTATGGGTCATAACTTTCATTTTTGTTTTAAACTAAATTTCAAAGCTTATATTTTGAATGAAAACTATAAGTGGGGGGGTCTGTGTCCTTCCTACATCATTGTAAACACCTGACGTGTAGTTCAGAGACTACTGAGGGTTACACATGCAATGGAAGACTTGTTCATTATTCAACTGTTTTCAAACAAACACAGAAATTAACTGTTGAAATTATTCTCCCAGGTCCAGAATGCGACGTTCCCCAGGGAGACTCGGAGCGGATTCCCTACTCGTCTCTGCGCAGGACTCTGGATCAGCGCCGGGCCCTGGTCATGCAGCTGTTTCAGGAACATGGCTTTTTCCCCTCTGGTTAGTAATCTTTTGATTTTCAATCAGTAAGGCTGGTGAATTGTTTCAAAAGAAGTCATATCTGGACATCACACACATCGTCAGTCTACTGTCATTCACAGCACATAGAAAACACTCAGCCAATCTGTAAAACAATGAGAAATAAGTCATTTTTTTCCCAAATTATCACATCTACTTTGATCAACTTTTGATCCATTTTAAAAGTGTTCTCAGTGCTCTTTGAATTGTGATTATGCCGTTTTTTTTGCCAAAACTAAACTTAATTTTCTTTATACATGTCCTCAATCATGAAAAATGCCACAACAACACCAAAAACACGATTTTCAGATGCCTGCTTTCATTGTTTTTTAATATGCATTCTCACCTCTTCCCGTTTCTCCAGCTCAGGCTACAGCCGCCTTCCAGGCGCGCTACTCAGACACATTTCCCACCAAGGTGTGCCTGCAGCTGAAGATCCGCGAGGTCCGTCAGAAGATCATGCAGACGGCCACGCCTGGAACTCTGGAGCCCGGAGGAGGGTTGATGGAAGCTGGCCCCATCCCGTCTCACAGCTCCTTACTCAATCACTCACTGCGAGAGGATGGGTGCCCGGAGCCGCAGGGAGACAAAAGCCAGAGCTCAGAGGAGCCTAAAAGTGAAGGATCATAAAACCAGATGAGAGGATCTTGAAGCGGCGAAAAACACAGTGAAAAAAAAAGATGGAGAGGAATCATTCCACTGGTGCTGATCTCCACCAGACCTGGGCAGAAATATTTGGTTACAGATACACGCAATTACTTCAGACGCACTTTGATTGTCTCATTAGGCCTTTAGAGGAGCCTCAAAGCGGTGGGATCACATGCGAGTCCGGATTATTTAAGTGCTTCTTTGATTTGTCCAAACATCCTGAATGTTTTTTCTGCTTTCGCCCAGGTCTGCGCTCAGCACACCTGTGCAGTGGTTTGCTGTTTAACACACAAGCTCTGTGGTAAATCCTTTTTTGGACACACACATTTAACAATCCTGGTGCATATGTAATCTCCAGCAAACACACACATACATCCTCACTTTTACCAAATTAGACTGTTACTCTTGGTCAGCTGCCTCCAGGAGCAGCTACCGAGGACCATGACACACAAAGGCACTTTGTCACTTATTGTACAGATGCAGTTTGCTGTTGCCAGCCAGCCAGCCAGCCAGCCCTCAGATGCCACTGACTTAACCTCCTCCTCGTCCCTTCCACTCCTCAGCACAGTGGTCGGGACGCAAACGCAACACCAACGACCTCCACTGATATTCCACAGCCCCTCAATGCTGCAAGACAGACAGCACACACCTACACAGTACATGCAGACACAGATGTGCCATGCACGGACACGCCTGTGCAGCGTCAGCACTCACACACAGAAATACTCAACTCTGGTCAGACGAAGCCATTGGCCTGCACAGTTTCTAGTGATTGTAGTGAAAAGTGAGAAGGAAAAAGGAAGGACATGAATCTGGATGTAGAGTGACCAATCTTTGCACCTTCAGTTATTGCTATTACGACAGACCTTACTGGCAGGAGCTGATAATATACATTTGTCTGTATGTCTGTTGGGGTTACATCCCCGGAAACCTGTGTGAACAGGCACCATAAAGAGATTATGTAAAGAGACTGTTGGTTGTGAGGTTCGGAAGAATCAACGTTTAAGGCGACACTGAACGGAGCACAGAGAAAAGATGGTGGACAAAACTGGACGACGTTCAAATGGATGCGACATTCATATTCTGGCGACAGGAAGACGGAAAAAAAAAAGGGTGGACAAGGACAACCGCGACGTGGCAAGAACAGCAAGGAAGAGTAAAATTCCAGTCAAGCCTCTCTGAATTTCCTCTGGATATGATGTTGCTTTCTCTCGTTATCGTGGAAAATAACCAGTTTTTACCGTGGCCTGTTCTTTCTCTCTCGTGGCTCTATTGTGTTTCTTCTCCTGCATAAAAAATTTGCAACAAAAAAAAACAAAACAAAAAAAAAGACTGAAAAAAGAAGGGGACAAAAGTTTTTTCCGTGTGCTCTCCCCATCCCTTCCTTCACTCCCTCGGTTGCCCTTCCCTTTCTTCCCCATTTCTCAGTGGACACAGAAGTGGGGGGCGCAGGAGCATTTGTTGTTTTATAAAACGTTGAAATCAGGTGTTTGCACAATTCGTGCGGCCCTTCCTGAGGAGGGCCGCCGCAAGTTCAATCAGGAAAGTATTGTTTTTAGAGATTGTTTTAGTAGTTAAATAATAACCTTGTTCTCTACATGTCATTTTCCCTCCTCCCTTTGATCCCCCCCAAAAAGTGTTAGGAAGTGCCCTTAAGCACTGGTCCGGGTCAAGCGCTATGTAGCTCAGGATGGTTGTTGGTTAGGGTTAGTTCAGGGAAAGCAGATCCTAGACCAGCCCTGGAGGGCAGTCTCCGCAGCCCTCGCCCCAGTCTCTACCCCTCCTCCCCTTTAGTTTCGTCACTTTATCCTTTCCCATCAAATGGTGCAATAGGACATCTATTTCTTTTGAAAATGGGTGGGTTATTTTGTTTTATTTTTGTGGGGTATGGGGCAAGGCTCTGTGCCATAGTTTTTCAATTTCATGCAGTCAGTCAGCATGAGGGATGAGCGGTTGTGAAACGCTCTTTACCATTAAAAATAAAGAAAATCACATCACATGTCATTCTCGAAGAGGTAGAAATTTAACTTACTAAAAGTCAAATTTTGAATAGCACTTTTTGGCTCTTTGCTTCTTTGGCGAAGAGTGGGGGTAGTTATTATTGTGGATATATCTTTTATTTCACTGTATACAGTTGGATGTGTGGAAATATATACAAATATATATACTGGTATTTCCATATTTGTGCATTTAGGTCTGTGTTTTGGTGTGTGTGTATGTGTGTATGTTTTGGCACATGCAGGCAGCGTGTTAACACAATCAACCTCTTCTCTCACCACGCAGAAACATTATTAAAATATATATTTTCATTGCATTCTATATTCTACTCAAGAGACAGTATTTTTATAGTCACCATGACTAAGTTGTTGACCATTCTGACTGTTATCAAACACAGTTTGTTCAGGATATATATATAAAAAATACCTGTATATATTTAAGAGATATTCAGGATATACAAGTAATACATAAATACACAAATGCACAGGTAATTAAATGCTATTATTTTCATCACTATGGGGTAAGTTAGGGCTGTAAAGTTGTAAATCTGCATGCATGTGCAATCACATGCACACACGCACAGGGCCACATAGACATTTGTGCATACACACATATGTATGCGTGTACACTGTATGATTGTGCTTAAAATAAACTGTCCTTACTTTGGAGAAGGAACTTTAGGATGAGCAAGCTGATTGTTATCTCATAAGCAGGCATGTTGACCATGTGCAATATTTCTAAACAACAAAAAAAAAGTAAATATTGAAAATATTAAAGATCTAACAACACAATGTCTTGTGTCTTTTTTTTCTTAGAGTTTGGCATTTTAGCAGGGGAAACTGTAATAGCAACTTCTTGGTTGTTAGTTGTCTTGCTAAAACTATATGGAATAGAAACAGATTCCAATCAAACAAGTCTGTAGAAACAAGGGTGTGGTTTCCAAAATATAAATTAAAGTTAAAACTTATTTTCCTCAATTAGTTAGTTAATGTACTCCCATTGTAACTGACTAAGATCTACTATGGGGAAAAAATAAAAATCACATCTTAAAAACATTCTGTTATTTAAAAAATGAATTATACCAAACATCACTTTTTTTGTTTAATTTACTTTAATATTTATCTGTGTACCTTCAAATTTGTGCCAATGTCAACACAATATTTTGAGACAGCTTCAAGATTTAGTTTTAAACTTGTTGAGCCCTTTTTGGCTCAAAAGGAAAATGTTGTGCTGTCCTCCAGTTATTTATAGTCTACAAAAATTAGGGGTCACAGCTGGACTTTCTTTGCCTTTGGTCTGCTATAAATTCATTTAGAGTTTGTAGTTGTTCGATTCGTGAAAACCACGGCACTTGACCTAAAAAACATCTGCAGCAAACTCTATTTCCCAGGTGGCATTGCGGTCAGTCTGTTTCTAGGTGTCTAGCAACAGCTTTCTGGCCAGACAGCCGGCGGCAAACGGGAGCGGTGTTTTTCGGCGTTTCTCTTCACGGTTGTTCGCTTTAGGTGACTCAGAATAAATTGCCGCTCAGCTGAAAGCAGTAAAAAATAACTCTGACCTCTGCTCAGAGATATGAGCGGCAGCGGGCGGCCCAGGACCAGCTCGTTTGCTGAGCCGCCAGGTGTTTCAGGAGCCGTCGCAGCATCCACTGGATCAGCCGCTGCCGTGGGGAGCAGCACAGGAAAGTCCGGGGTCCCGCAGGCCTCCGGCAGCAGCTCGTCAGGATGCTCGAACCTCAAGCTTGCCAGTAAGTAGTTTTTCGTCTCTAGTTGTATGTTTCAGTATTTCAAAACGGTTGGTTTTTGTATGTGCGTCTACTGTCAACATTACCAATGATATTGCTTTCTTGGCCCGGTAAAAAGTAGTTATTTCTCCCGGGTAGTTGGCAAAGAATTAGCAAGTATGCTAACTAGCATGCTAACGTTAGCCACTTGTTTTGTACGAGTTCGCTGTCCGGCCGATAGAAGAAACGATCTTGCCTGGACATATTTGTGGGTCGGTAGTCAAATTTACCACCAACATTCATTTGTGTTTATCTTCAATGGCTGCGCGTAAGTTCATCTTATTGTATGATTTTAATGGTCATTTTAAGTGAACTGGTAATTTACTTGGTTGGGTTTTTTTGTGGCGGAACCAGACTCGATTACCTTAACTTGGAGCTTCTTCTTGGGTCTAGTTGGGAGAGTGGCATCAGCTATTAGTCTGGCTTGCCCCGAATGTGGTCTGGACGGAACGATGCACAGTCATCAAGGTCACCTGTGGGGCAGTAGCTTGGCAGCAGGTGGCCGACGCTTGCAGACAGCCATTGATGGGGCACTGGAGCTGGATTGTCTGCAGTTGTGCCATAGAGTTGGTCTCCGCTGTCTGGGATGTAAGTGCAGTGTCTTTCTATATCGCTGCAGTGACAGGTGTAAGCGAAGTCCTGCTTATCTATAGGTAAATTATACCCACCCCGCGATATCAGAAATTGATCTTCAGTTCCAATCATCTTCATTGATGTGCTCTTGCAGCTCACTGTGTTTAGATACTGTTTAGTTTAAATGGCTGTTGGATCTACTGTCTACTTTGAGGACCTGGAAACATCTCAACTTGGATAGATTCAAGTAACTATTCAACCTGAACTATATTTGTTTTCCAGCATTTTAAATATAACTTAGTCCTTTGTGGTTAAAATTATTGTTTTCATTTAACTGTATTTCATCCCATCCTCTTAAAGCTTAGTCATTAAAAATGACTAAGCGTGTCTTCAAGTAATAACATAGCTTCTGTGTTTTTCACATTTAAATCTTTTGCTCTGTGTGTAAATAGAAGTTATAAAGAAGATGGTGCTGACCTTTGATTTTTGCGTTTCTAAACATAACATCCAAACTTGTGTCTATATACAGAAAAATGATCATGTGTTGCTGTGTAATTACCATAGCTGCTGTCTCACTGTCTGTGGAATGACTCCAGAATTTGTTCCTGGATGAAATAAAATCACACCCTTTGTTCACACTCATACTGAATGGGTACGAGTGGACAAATAAATCCAATTAGGAAAT
This sequence comes from Oryzias melastigma, assembly GCF_002922805.2. Classification (NCBI taxonomy): domain Eukaryota; kingdom Metazoa; phylum Chordata; class Actinopteri; order Beloniformes; family Adrianichthyidae; genus Oryzias; species Oryzias melastigma. The sequence continues at coordinate 13,477,981 of NC_050522.1, forward strand.
CTAAAAATTATATTTAATTTCTACCTTCTCTGTTAAACAGAAAAGGTTGTGAATTGTGGTTATGTCTTATAGTATGCACCACAGAAAGCACGAGAAATACATTTGACACAAATACCATAGCATCTTTTTGCTGCTGACTTCTCATTGAAATGTTAACATTTTATTATTAGCATGCTTAAGCAAATACATCTTAAATTATTATCTTAACATTTTGCCAAAGAAATGTAAAACAAACACGACTTTTCAAATGCTAAAAAATAAAAGGAAGCATTTGTGGATTTTATGTGTTCAAACTTTTTTGTTTTTACTTTTTATTGAAAATATTCACCCTTCTACAAGATTATATCATCAGTGATGAAAAGGGAATCTGCACTGCTCTTGTGACTGTAAATAAAGGCACACTGGATACCTGTTTTTTAAAAATCTGTTAACGAGTCTGTTCCAAGGCGATACCAGTCAGTTTATTAGAATTTTCATCATCAAGTAACAGCCAAATGCACAAGTGCCTTTTCCTGTTGTCTGTTCGTGGAGAATCTACATACATATCTCAATTTGTCTTCGTATTTTCTATTATGATTTAATTAATCTTTACTCTCTTATTGGTTTTCATTTCTAATAAATATTTGCAGGTAATAACGATTCCAACGGTTTTTACTCTCCAAACTCTCATTTTGACTGATGGAGGAAGGTTCAGCACGTCTTTTTATAGTTGCTTTCAGTATCTTTTTGTGGCATATACTTTGTGTCAAACATGGCTGATAAATCGCTGCCATTCGCTTGAACGAAAATATAGTTGGTATTTGACTCAGCGGAAGAATGAAATCCATTTAAGGATTATTCCCTCTGCAGACATGCTATTCCAATTGTGAATGTCAAGAGAATGACAGGAAGGAGAGCATGAGACAATGCAATGCTGATGTGGAAGCGCAGAGCCATGAAGCAGGCATAGATTTGGAACGCTGACAGCTTTTCACAATGATAAATTATTGACTTGCTCCCTATTTCGATTTTGTATAAATTATTTTTTGTTTTTAAATGCGTGTATCCCATAAAACCATGTCTGAAAAATCTGATGCCTCATCTGGAACAATAGATACAGATGATTTAAATGAGTGTCCTGCTTTTTACCGGTGTTAATATTCATGACTGTTTACACTGAGGATGAACCCTGCGACCCGGTCACTCTGCAAGCCTCACGGTTTCATGTGTAACAGACACCACCAGGCTGCCTAATGGATAACCAGCACGTCTGTGTCTGGTGAAAGTTTACTGCATGTCAGGCTGTTCATACAAGAACACCAGTGCATGGACTTCAGTCTGCAAGAGAGTTTCATCAAAAAGTGCATTGTCTTGTTTGCTAAACAAAGTATGAACTATGTGGACACTGTCAGGGTGATGATGATGCAACATGATTACAGCTATGTGGCAAAGGGTTGCTCTGTTATCCAGGCAGGAAAAGTGAAACCTTCACCTTTTTAATATTCTAATATAAAGTCTTACACTTCATCAACTTGTTCAATTTTTGATATATCTTTGTACAACAGCCTGGGTTTGTAGAATTTACACCATGTTGTGAACGCAGGAATGTCAGGTGCTGAAAGGCTAGCTTTAAAAACGGACTTATGTTCAAGCTGAGCTTTTAAATACCAGTCCTGAAAATCCTTTTGAGAACGTCACTTTTCAGAGTCGTCGGCCATCGTTTTGTAAACTGGAAGGAAGTTACATAACTTGTGTGATTCAGGTTATCTAAATCTTTATATTAGACTTAAACCAGGCATGTTGTGAACTAAAGGGATTTCTTTTAGCCCTAAAAAAAAATCTTTATTTTTTTTATCAGGCGTGTGTATAATTGGTCTCAGTTGCTTTTGTATTTTTTTTTAGTGTGCATTATTTCTTTTGTTCTTCATTTATCAGTTTGTTTATGCTCCATTGATCTTTAATCATGAGCTATTGAGTTTTTTTGGCAAGTTAAAAGTTTACTATCTCAAACAAAGCTCCACGTTGCCCTGAATGGCCTGGCAGTGTCTGTCTGCTCTGGAGCCATTGGTGAATGTGTGTTAATAGGTGAATGGGACTGTTTTTTTAAATATTTTTTTTAAGTCCCTTTAGACTTGAAGAAAGAGGAATATCGATATATATAAGTAAATGCCTTGTAAAGCTTGTATCATATTTAATTAAACGATTCAGAATTAAAAAGTCTCAACTTAAAAAATATTGAAAATATGTCATCAAAAGGTTGTTTTTTGTGTTCTATTTGGTAAATACTGAAAAACATGTCAAACCTGAGTCCTGCTTGTCTGACATGGCCTATGATATTATTATCTTTGGCTGACAGTATATTATCTGATTACTATTACACCTGGCGCTTGCGTGCTGCTAATACACAACAGTGCATTGTCAATGTGCTCAGAAATCTTTGGATCTTTTATGATGAGAAACAAATTCTCACACAAGATTGCCTTGCTGATGAACCCCTTCATTTCATCCCGAGGATTTCCTCAAAACTTAGTGTCTGATGAGCTTGAATCCAAGATGAGACACTAACTCAGACAAGTGAGCATCCGGCAGAGCAGTGAACTGAGCTTTAATGCTTCTTTCTTTTTTATTGCAGCAACAAGACTTTTAGTTTTTTATTACAATCAATTTGATATTTTCTAAAGGTTCCTTGGCCTTTAGAAAGATGCTGTCTATTAAAAACAAACCCAGAAAATCTAAAGAAGAGGTTTTGCGAAATAAATGCAACTGATCTGCTCCTTCTATTTAATGTTGTTTCCTTTTAGGCTTTGTCCGTACCAAATGGACAAACTATTGATAAGATTAATTTCTTTATGTTTAGCTTACTTGAATTTATGCACATTTTTTAGGTTCCTATTCAAATCGAACCAGTTTGGTCCTTAACATGTACATTGCTTTTATTTTTTGCATAATTTAGTTTGATACCCCTGTCCTAAAACAAACTTGGTTAAACTGGTATGGACGTCAGCTCTGGCTGTATTGTGTTGTGGTATGAACTTCATTAAATGGTGCCAATGTTTTTGTAGACCAGGTTTTCATCATGATGGCATGTACTTTCAACCTTTTCCTTTACTTTTATGTAGAATGCTGATTGTTGCCCTATTTTTTTTTTTTTTTGGCTAAATCCCAGTCAATTAACCACAGAGTGTAAAGCATAAACTCTGGCTTTCCTTTCTATTTCCTCTTGAGGCTTTTTGTAAAGTTGCCATTCATTCACTGGGCTCCACTTAACCTAAATATTTGAATGGTCTTTGAAGAGATTGCCACATGTCCGCCTCAGGTTCTGGCTTTATTAACATGAATGTAGTTCTGGATACACTGGCTAAAAAATTGTCTGAATCATTTTTTTTTTTTGAAGATAAGAATGACTTCCCTTTGTATACATCTTTAAAAAGTTTTGGTTTAATAAAATAATGTAATAACTAAAAAGGCATTCTGTACCAGAAGGAACTTGTTTCCTTAGTTAATAAATGGATTAATATCTAATAAAAACAATGTATTATAATGGCAGAACATCTCAGTCAGTTTTAATTATAACTTCAAGCTCAATGTTAATTAAAAATATGAGACCTTATTTCTTAACTTAACTGAAGAGAAACAAAATGTAAAAATCAAATATTGGACATCACATATTTTTATGGTATGATATATCATTTTGAACATTTGAAGGTTTTAAGCTGCAACAATGAGCCAGAGCCTCGTTGTTCTCAGTTCAACATTTCCAGGTATTCTTGGGTAGACCTCAAATTGAACCTGTTCCTTCTTGTTTCCTAGGAGACAGTGGGAAGGTGACTACAGTTGTGGCCACACCAGGTCAAGGACCAGACCGCCCTCAAGAAGTCTCCTACACAGACGTCAAGGTGTGCTACTAAATTAAATCACCGCCTGAGTGTGTGTCTTTATTGGATGCCATACAACTTTGTCTCATCAAACAGTTTAGCTAAAACATGAGTCCAATTTGTTGGAACTGTTTTCAATCTTCTGGGCTTTTCAGGTAAAACACGTCATTTTCATGAAGGTATCTGCTTAGTGAAACTTTTAAATGACAAAGTTATAAACTGTAGTACAGCTTTAACTAAGTTTTCTATTTAAACATTGTTCTGAGAAACTTAATAAGTGCACCTCTTCACTGTAAATGAAGCTGCCAGTCTGGACTGAAAATTCCTAAAGCTTTAAAATAAATGGAGATCAAGGGTTTCACACAAATGACTCATTTGTAACCCATCATTCTCAGCTCCCTTTGATCCAAGATTATTCTTTCTGTAATTCACTCTTTAATGTGGAAATATTGTTTCCTTTCATTGTGCTTTTAAAAATTATTTTATCACAGTTTTTGAAAGCTCCCACTCTTTGGCAGCTCTGAGTTGTCTTAAAAGATTGTATAACCGTTCCAGTTTACGGTTATTGCTTCCAGAATTGTTTTCTTCAATTTTCTGTTTTTTCCTTTTCCATAAACCATGCAGGTCATAGGCAATGGATCATTCGGTGTGGTGTACCAAGCTCGGCTCATCGATACTCAAGAAATGGTGGCCATTAAGAAGGTTTTGCAAGACAAAAGGTTTAAGGTAGAGTTGGAGAGCATTCTTCTTTTTTTATTGTGATTTAAAACGTGATTTTTTTTAAATCAAAGAACATTGGGAAATGTTTAATTTTCTATTTAAGAAAATCATTATCCGTTCCTTTTCCCTCCAACTTTAAATATTTGTATCAATTATTATGTTAAAACTAAAGTCTAAAATAAGAAACAGATGAAATTGGCTTATGTCTAAGGTGCTGGACTGTGTTAAAGGGCAGAACTATTGATGGTCCTGTAGATGGTTTCTGGTGGAGTTTGGGTCAAAGTGCCAGATCAACGTCTATGTTTGCTGGAGAATTAAAGGAAAAGGTTTCCCCCTGTATCAGCTTCTTTACTGCACCATTCATAAATGTTTTACAACATAATGTGTCTACCTTGTGCATTTGCCCTCTTTTTTTTTTCCAATTGTTTAAGACAACAAGGAGTTCACATCACGAATACCAAAATTTGCTGAAATATCTTTGACTCACCATTTCTGTTGAAGAAATTGTTCTTAAAAAATGCTGTCCTGCCAGTGTCTTTTTGGAGCTTTGCTTTTGCTTTACAGAATGCTGTAAACAATGCTGCTCACAGAAAACGTCCCGAAGGTGGTAAATCCCCATGCTTAAAGTTCAGCTTAACCCTCTCATACGTAGAGGTCACTGCAGCGTACAGAAAGCTTTAATGGCAAATATGCCATATATGTCACCAGATACTAAGCAAAGAGAAGATGCTCCGTTCAGGAATAAGAGTTCATAGATTTGATGAGAAGCTAGATCCTTTGATGATTGATGTTGTGCTCAGTGACTTTTACTTTTGTGACACTATCCTCAAATCAGAGACATTGTCTTGAAGGACCCACCATTACAACACCAATTCAAATTGTTACTTATACCTACAAACTACCATATAATTACATTGATGTTTATAATTTAAAGATATAACTATAAAAAGATAAATAAGATAAAGATAAATAAAAACACTTAATTATAATTCATGCATGAGAAGGTTGAGCTGTTTCTGTTCATTGTACACCACATAATGCTGAAACATATATATGTCAAAAACACATTTCATG
>NC_050522.1:13483683-13489844 GCF_002922805.2 Oryzias melastigma
GCTGGGTGGCTCAGTGGGCTAGGTGAAGGGCAGGCACTCAGGAGACCTGGGTTCGATTCCAGGGTTGTCCACTGGTCCCCACCCAGATTGGGTCCTTAGGCAAGGCCCTTGACGCTGCTGCCTAACTGGGTCCCTGTGCCCCTCAAGTACAGGTTTGCGTCAGGAAGGGCATCCGGTGTAAAAAAAACTCTGCCAAATCACTGATGCGAAACAGTGGATGCTGTTACGCTGTGGCGACTCCGAAAGGGATAAGCCGAAAGTGAACCACCAATCATATTATGCATAAGGGCTGGTTTATACTTCCTAGCGATTTATAATCGCTTGCATTGCAGTGGTCACACGGCCTCTGAGTCACTTCAGAATGTGACACCTGCTGGTGACGTCATCTGCAAATTGAATTTTATGTTCGCAGTGCTGGTGCATACAAATTGCATCTTTTAGCTTAAATTTATTTCAGCTAATAGTGCTCAATTACAGAGGAAGCTTAGAAAACAAAGTTTTCTCAAAACCCAGAAAACTTTCCCGAAGAAATTAATGGAAATGCTTAAAAAAATACTAAAAACAGACACACAGAAAAAGGAAAAGGCAGAGAGAGTGGACAAATAGATGGAACATAGATCAAGTTATGTGATAGATATGTCTTATATAGTAAGTGGACGAACACCTCATTTCCTCCTCTCTCTCATTGTTTACGTGCGCGCTCTCAGATATCGCAAGTGTCTGAGCAGGATGCCATTAATGTTCAAAAATACACACTGGAGACGATTGCGTTGCTTAAAAAAGTATAAACACCACTCAGAAGTTCATCGCAGTTATTGTAGACAGTCTCAATCAAAACCAGCCAACATTAGTATGAACTACGATCGTGGAACGATTGATGTGATGGCGAATCGCTGTGAAGTTTAAACCGGCCTTAAAGGTTGTGGCTCTAAAAGTATTCTTATAGAACAGAAGAAGAAGAAAGAGGAATCAATTTTATTTACAAAAAATATATATTTTAATGTTTCGTTGAAATGTGGGTTCATTTGATGTTTACATCAACTTTTTCATTGCAGAACCGTGAGCTACAAATAATGCGAAAACTCGACCACTGCAACATCGTCCGGCTACGTTATTTCTTTTATTCCAGTGGTGAGAAGGTACGTTTACGAGTGTAGCAAAATAAAATGTTTATGATTAAAGAAATGTTGACATTGTAAGAATATGACGTCATGAGTTTTTTTTTTTGTTTCACGTACAGAAGGATGAGGTGTACCTCAACTTGGTGCTGGACTTTGTCCCAGAGACGGTCTACAGGGTTGCCAGACATTTTAACAAAGCTAAGACCATCATTCCCATCATATATGTGAAGGTAAAGTTCCTCTCTTCAAGTTCTTTGTATGAGAGTTTTAAAGTTGCCCCAACCCATAAATCAAGCACTATGACCAGCTTTTGTTGCCGTGCTGTGATTTCCTCAGGTGTACATGTATCAGCTGTTTCGCAGTCTGGCTTACATTCATTCCCAAGGAGTGTGTCACCGAGACATCAAGCCCCAAAACCTGCTTGTAGACCCAGACACTGCCGTTCTGAAACTGTGCGACTTTGGCAGGTGAGCTTCAAGAACAATTTCTGCTTGAGCTGCAACTTCAGCAGCACCAGTGCTGGTTTGAGCCCAGTACCGAACATTATGAATATCAGGTCTCATCCTCAGAATCTGTTTGTGGAATTGCTATAACTTATGAAAATCACAAGTTATTATTATTTATTTATTTTTTTGTTCCTTCAGTGCAAAACAGCTGGTCCGTGGAGAACCCAACGTGTCTTACATCTGCTCGCGATATTATCGCGCCCCCGAGCTGATCTTTGGTGCCACAGATTACACAGCAAATATTGACATCTGGTCAGCTGGTTGTGTGTTAGCAGAGCTTCTGCTCGGACAGCCCATATTCCCTGGCGACAGTGGTGTCGACCAACTTGTGGAGATCATCAAGGTGAGGATTTTTTTTTTTTTTTCTTCATTGATCCTTGTTTCTTTTTTGGGGGGCTAAACTAAGGAAATGTTCCACACCTCCTGTTTCCTCTGTTTTAGGTTTTAGGTACACCAACGAGGGAACAGATTCGGGAGATGAATCCAAACTATACTGAATTTAAGTTCCCACAAATTAAAGCCCATCCATGGACCAAGGTAAGAAAATACTCAATTCCATAAGTAACTCATCACGATTGCTTTCTATTCAGCTGTTGAACTCTGATAAGCTCATAAGTTACAGGTTATCATGTTATTTTGCTTTTTTCTTTAAAAAAATCTACCCATTTTTTCAGTTCTATTTATTTGATTTTTTACATACATACATTTTTGAACTAATGTGACATTATTATTTAATTGCTCATGTTATGAGGTTATGTGCACCCCTGTAAAGCATTTTGATTGTTTCTTTCCTTTTTTTTTAAGTAAATTTAAATTGTATTGATTTGCGATTAACTAAAAATGGCACATTATATTTTGGGAATGGGGTCTGATTGTGGAGTACAAAACTTCCAGTTTGGTATAAAAGTGGAAAAAGAGTATCAGACATGAATATATTTTTACAAAGGTTTCGAGATGAATCATACTTTTAAATCACATCCTTTTCTGCATTCCTAAAATGTACATTTTATTTTTCAGATTTTCTTAGAGGCAGCTTTGCAGTGGTGTTATGTTGGTTGCCTAGCAACAGCAGCATGGTGTGCAGCTGCTGCTAGTATGATCACAAAGACTGTGTTTGTTTGTTTGTTATACAGACCTTATTCCAAATAGAAAACATATCTCGGTAATTTGAACACACAAGTTGCAGAACTTTTTTCAAAGGTCATTGTTGGTGGTTGATGACTCGGCTCTTGACTTCTGATGCAGTCATTGCAAACAGAATTCAGTTGGGTAAACACTACAGTCTTGGATCTGGATAAAAGTCAGCTCTTTTTATGATAATCCATCATATTTTTACCATCAAATTATTAAACAATAATTTTTGTCTCAAAGTTTGTTAACTCATCAAAACTTGTTTAAAACTTTCAACATTTAGCAAACTTCATTCATTTTTGGACAGATCTTTAAAACCATCTGAAAATAGGCGGCACGATTTGTTCAAAAACTGTGTTTACTTCCTGAAATATTCAAAAATAAAATCAGAGAGATGTCAGATTCGGTCAGTGCTTTGGCGTGGATGTAAACGCTGTGTTCCAATTAAACTAGAAAACCAAGAACACGCCGTCATGTGCTGGAATGTTGCTGAACAGGATGTCTGATAGTCTTCTCACCAACCTCCCTGCTATCTGACATCTCTGATAAATATGCAGCCTTCCTTCCATTGTGCTCATTTAAAGGTAAAAAATTCCCCGTTAAAGATCGAGACTGAGAGTGTGAACCCCACAGACGGAGCTCAGCTCTGTTCTCTGTTGTTTTGAAAAGCTGCTGCTTTCTCTTGTACGCAGGTTTTTAAGCCCCGCACGCCTCCAGAGGCCATCGCCCTTTGCTCCCGGCTGCTGGAGTACACGCCGGCCTCTCGCCTCTCCCCGCTGGAGGCCTGCGCACACGCCTTCTTCGACGAGCTGCGCCAGCCAAACACACGACTGCCGAGCGGACGAGATCTACCCATGCTCTTCAACTTCAGTACCACTGGTATAGGAACACTCCCAACTGAATGCTTCACTATTCACTACTTTGTGCACTATATAGCCCATTTGGCAAAATCCAGTGGCCTAGGGATTTCCCAGAAGTCTAGAATAATGAATATATATCACAATGCATGAGTTTAGACAACTCGTCATGTGAAAACAATGTTTTTTGATTTACATTTTATAAATCATCCATGTTTCATCAGAATACAGTAGATTTATAAATAGTTTTTGTAAAAGATTCATATTTATTAGTGTCTTTACTTCTATCTGTGGCTTTTATATAGCTTTTATTAGTTAGTAGGGAGGGGATTTAGACATAGCCCTGGTGTCATCACACGCTTGTGTATTCTTATGTTTTTCAGATATGTCATTTTTTAAATTAAAAATCATGTTTTGATAGCTAAGTCGCCCAGTTCTCCGTAGATCAGGCTGTAACTGAGCTCTGTGAGGTGGAGCAGGTCATTGATTGATTGAATGAAATGTTCCTGTTGTGTTAACTCACACCTCAGGGGTTCATTTATGTATTTTTTTGTCTGCAGAGCTGTCGATCCAGCCACAGCTGAACTCCATCCTCATCCCTCCTCACGCCCGCTCACACACAGTTGCTTCCGTCCACGGTGGGAAACGTTTCCTCTTTTCACCTTATAGTTTTGCGTCACACCCCAACTTAAAAAGGCTGCAGTAGGAAAGATGCTTTTATGTTTCTACATGACGGAGATCTAAAAGCCAAGAAGCCAACATATGTGAAATACTTCAACCAATGAGATAAAAATATATAAATCAGAAGAATTAACCACAGCTTGTTAGAGCTTGTAGTTAATCCAGATTCATTCCAGAAGAGTTTACCTGGGTGGGCGGTACTCATTTTGGGTGGACACAATTATTATAACATATATTTTTACATTTTTACTTTAGAAACTCAACCTTGGTTGAACCCTAAATGAAAATAAAAGAAATAAAAAGGAGAATTCACTAAGCATCACTGAGATCAAGTTGAATTGTGTCATTGATTATTACCAAATATTCTAACCAGGATCTGTTTTGGTACCATAAACCATAGATACTGCGTTTCTTTCTACAGGAATATTGTGCTTTAGAATTTTGATAGAAAATTACTTGGATTTATCAACCACAAGGTCATCTGAACCCAGCAAGTGAATCTCAGTGCTGCAGTGTAGCGGTGAACACTTAGAAACAGCAGAAAAAATGCAGAAACTAAGACTGCTTTATAAATAAACAACTCTGTAATTAAATTGAAAAGAAGCAAGAAAGAATAGAAACAGAAAAGGCAGAGCTGAAATGCTTGTCACCACAGCACTTGGCTGCACTTGCCTCACTGATGCTGAAGTAGTTTCATATTTGCTTGTGGATTCCATGCTAATTTTTAACCAAGTTCTAATGATTATTTTTAGCCATTTTAGGGTGCAAGAATACAGAGTGTGATAGTAAAACAATACGGTAACATCCGTCCTGAAGGGCCCTGATTTGTGGATGAGGGGGTCTTCTACCGCCAGTTAACAGCTGATAAAAACCTGAGGGAAAAATATCCAAGGTTTGGAGTGTTGGTTTGAGCATCGTCGGCATTAGGAGCTGAAACCTCTGCATCAGCAATCTGCAACTTTTAATGCTAAGAGAGCCATTTGATCCGGTTTCTTTCTGACCAAAATCTAGCAAGAGAAAATTACACTTTAGTTATGTTTTGCGACTGTTAGACCATATATTTCTTAAGCGTCCCTTTTAAACATTTACAATAATTGAATGTCATAATTTTCTTTGTAGAATAGTTTAAACTTCTTTTAGTTTTAACAGCAGCACATGCAATTTTCCTTCAAAATAAAATACACCCCATCTTTAAAAGGATCTTTCTGCTGCAGCATATTTACTTGAGTTGAAAATGCAAGAAAGCCAAATCAAACGTGGTATTTTCTATCATTATGAATGGTGCAGCATCATCCTTTTTCTCCTTTTACTATTGAATAATACTATTGAAATGAGAAAATTGGCATAGAATCCAGTTTTTAAAATAAATGTGTTTGTGCTTTAAGTTTGTTCAAAAAAGAAAGCAATTATTTTAAGTAAATGCATTTTTTTTGCTATATGACAGGTTAAAATTTAAAATATAAATTAACTACAGACTCTTTATTTATTGAAACTGTTGGCATATTTCTTCAAAGCCAATGAGTCACAATGGTCCATGTGGTTCCAGAGCCTCAATGTAACCCCCTGATCTAGATTAATCTGATATTTAATAAATCTGATCTATTTTTTTTTATTTTCCAGATGGAACCGGTTCAGACTCATCTCAACTCAGTTCAGTCCCGGGATCTCTGAACAGCATCTGAGGCATCGTCTCACCTGAAAGCTTCCTCCTCTTCTCTCACACACACTCACACTCTTCCCCCACTGATTTTCTTCCTGCCGCGCGCTTAACGATCTGTACAGGAAACAGTTGAATAGACAGTTGGTTGTTTGGGTTAGACCACAGCAGGACAGAATGAGAGGTTTGATGGTGGGGGCTGGTCCTC
>NC_050522.1:13489899-13506170 GCF_002922805.2 Oryzias melastigma
ATTTTTGAAAAAAAAAAACAACTGAAATAATTGTTTAGTCACGTGTTTTTGATTTCTGGTTCAGAGTGTTTTTCCCCTTTTTTATAGTCATTTTTTAAACGGAGAAAATGTTTTTAACCACAATCAGTGACTAATGTACAGCCTGTGGAAGCCTCCTTCAGAATAAAATACTTTCATTTAAAACACTTGAGAAAACACATGATTGTGAGGTTTATTAATCAGAACCAGGAAGAACTCGAAGCTTAATCCACCAGTTTACTGTTTCCTGTTGGATAGAAAAAATAAATATTTCATTTACTGAAACGTGTTTTCTTAAATTGAGGTTTTAATGTGGATTTTACTCCTTAGAATGAAAGTGTTGATTTATTTTTTTCGTAGTAGTTAATCACTCTTACCTCATAGCCAGAGGGCGCCGGTTTGAATCCAAGAAACCTTTCTGAGTGGAGTTTGCATGTTCTCCACCAATCATACCAGGTTTTTCTCCGGCTTCCTTAAGCAGTCCAAAAACATGCCTCATTGGTTCGTTGAGGACTACGTGAGAGTGTGTGGTTGTGGCCCTGCAGAGTCCCCTTCACCTGACCCAAAAAAGACACGTTCTCATGAAACTTTCAGAAGAACTCTGGTTGATTTTCACTTTTTTTTGGTCAAAAATGTAGAATTAAAAAGGTAAGAGTTTTTGTCATCAGTTTGAGTTTCTGTGTTGCTTGACTACAGTTCTGCCAAACCTTAAAAGCTGTAAAGTTTTCTTGTTTGCTTCAGAGATCAGCACAGCATCACAGCACAGGAGGCTGTCTGCTTTGCAGCAGAAATCTTCTATCGCTTGAGGAGCAGAAAGTTTTACAGAGCAGATTCTGATCTCTTGTTTCCACCACTCTGGACTCTGTGGGGATTGGTGTTCTCAGATGTTGCTAGTGGCTTTTAAAGGTCAGTCGGACTGATTTTTGTGGAACATTTTAATTAGACACTGTGGTTGGAAGTCCAAAATAGTTCATTTTAAGAGTTTAACTGTTTAGATTAAATCTAGCTCACCTGCAGATTTGAATCATTTTTTTAAACCCCGAACTATTTTTTTTTTTTGTTCTGATTACTTGGGAAAACAGAAACTGAACCCCAGATCATAAGTGCTTATGTACACTGAGGATGTGTTAGCTAAAAGAATGTAACTCGCTTTTTTGACCTGATGAGCTGTTTCGACGAGATTTTTCTGTCTGCACTTGATTAAAAAAAAAAAAAGAAGCAACCATCAGTTTAGAGGTAATCCAAGTTTGATGTGCAGAGAATGTATTCCTGTGTGTGTGAACAAACTCCAGCCTGCAGTCTGAACAGCCAGTGCTTTAGGATTAGAGCATCCAACAATACCGGCTTTAGTGCGCAGAAACATCCTCTTGAAAGTTTGTAGTTTAGAACATTTGATACTACGGTACAACGCCTCCACCTGCTGTCTTCTGTTCACCCACTTCAGAGCTTTTTCTTTAAGGATCCTCGACGCTGTTAACACACAGTAGACAATGAAAAGAGAGTGAAGAGCTTTTTTTTTTTTCTCCACTCTGTTTTTAATACGTTTTTCTCGCCAGCTGCCTCCGGATTTCCAACTTGTAACCTCCCGGAATGACGGGTCACTGTCGTCCGTCCTTTTTCCCCGTTAGGAGTCCAACCAGCCTGTTTTGATTCCCGTCCATCGGGCCGATGGCGATCGCACTCAGAGCTGCCAGTGTTTCTGTGGCAATGAAAAGGTGTGGAAAAGAATCAATCAAAGCTGATTTTTCTTCCAGTTTTAAAAGCCATTTCTTTCCCTGCTTTCTGTCTCTTTTCGCACATGTAAATATCACAGATTTTTTTTTTCTTGCTTCTTTTTACTTTTTATTACAGAGTTGTTTATATCTTACTACCCACATCCTGTTGATGAAGCAGTCTTAGTTTCTGCATTTTTGTAAATAAGCTTTTTTTTCACAATCAAAATGTAGATACTGACAGAAAAAGAAAAAAAAAACAGTCACTCCTCACGTTTGTTGATCTTTCTCTTTCTTTCTGTCCTGTGGTCTAGTGGAAACTGTGAAGTAGCTCAGTGTAACTCGGCTCTCCCCCTTTTGTTCCGTCCTCCGTGGGATGAGGAATTGTAAAAGTTCTGTTCTAGAATGTTGTCTTCCATTTATGGGCAAAAAACAGGAAAAAGGTGAATAAGTTAACGAGCTCTGTCCTTGTTTCTTCTGCAGTTGATGTTCCAGTTAATTGGCGATCTTTAAGTCTTCTACAACTTAAGTTGTGAGTTTAGTAATGAGGAAGTTTGAGAATATTTTTTATCCAATTCATTTTTTTATTCCTGACTTGCCAATTAAAATAAATATTGACAACCTAAAAGTGAAGCTTATTGTTTTTTTATTATTATTTTTACCCTGATGGCTTCCGGTTTTTCCCTTTTGCCTGTAGAGGGCGCTGTTCAGACTGGAAAAATAACTTCTCATTTTAGAACAGAACTTGTCATTCCAGCCAGCAATATTCGACTGATGTGCAGTATTCAGAAAATTGCCTTTACTTCAGGACACTGCCGTTTCCGAATGTGATGACTCAAACCGCCTTAGATGAGTCAGATGGAACACAAATAACGTTACGACGTCCAGCAGTTCTCAGATTCTCCGATTTGTGTATTATGTGCTGTGTGGATTTCAGAATTGCTGCTATTGATGAAAAAAAGACACTTTCTTGAGAGGTCAGCTGTGTGCATGTTTGTGTGTTTCTGAATTTCAACCTTTTATCATGTTTTGTTTGTACTTTTCTGTAGCTCATCCTGTCCTTACCGTCACAGTTTCTATTGTTTTCTTAAGATGTAAACTCTGGTGTCATTGCGGCCTGGAGGACTGGGGCTTCAGGGGATGGAGGGCTTGAGGAGCAAAGAAAGAGAAAGAAACACAAACCTGTCTGTCCCTGTTCTGTGTGTATAATATGGACTCATTTACTGTAATAAAGTGATGAAACTGTATGTAAAGATTGTCTCCTTTCTTTAATTCTCCTCCAGCTGTGAATTAGATTCAGTTTTCTTTTTACAATTTTAACTCAAACCCTTAACTTTGTGTAAAGAGAGCAACAAGTATGTAAGCTAGAAGAAATTCAGTTTCAGTGTTATAAATAAGTTCATTCATTTTTTTATTATAAACTCAAATTTAAGGGAACCAAAGTGAAAACAATATAATAGAAAGTTTATTTTTGTTTTTAAAAAAATCAATGAAATTACAAGTTTCTTTGTTAGCTGCAATAAACTGCGATTAAAAAAAAATGGTTGTTGAAATCAAATGCACTCAATGGTCTAACCACACACTTAATCATAGCAGACACCCTGTAACAGTTCCCCTCCAGTCCAGCAGAGGGCGCTGTTCTTTTGATAAGATTTTGTTTTACTGATTTGTTTCCCCAGCATTCAAAAAGAAGAAAACGACAAAAGGGCCAAGGCAGTGTTGAAAGTCGAAGGTAAGGTTTCTTTAAAATACTATTCTTGTTTCCTTCTTAATCACCGCAAGCTCATGTTGATGTTTTCGAAAACTGATGCAAACACATAAAGTTTGTATTTGCCTCATAAAGAGGCGCTGTTTTCTGTTTATAAAGCAGAAGTAGCGTCAGCTTGTTTTGCTAGCTTGGGTCGTTAGCATGGTGGCGCTGGGTGAAGAAAGGCCTTTTTATGGCGATTTTAGTTTTCAGTTAAACAAATGACTGCATGGAATTTTACAGATGAATGCTTACGCGTTTTGGAGTTTGAAGTAAGGAGGTAAATATCAGCCTTTTGTAAAACAAACGTTTGGGGAAACCGCCTAGTGGTACATATAGACTTCGCTTCCGTGTTAGCAAGTAAGGGTTTATCGTTTTAAATACGTCTTCTAGCTGTCGGTTTGTTTTTTATTTTTTCATATTTGTGGTGTTAATTAGTACAAATATATTTAATTGCGTTTATATCTTAATTTTCTTCAATTAACCTGGACCAAAACAAACCACTTTTGGCCTACAGAGATGGGTCATGGATTAGAATAAGTTGTACTCAATAAGTTTCAGTCTAAAACTATAGTTTGGTAGAAACTGTACCCCACCAAAGTTTCTCTTGGTTTTAGCATTGTGTGGATTTTGTTAAGTTTGATTTAGGAAGTCTGACATTGTTGTGAACTCTTTGCTGGAGTTCAGTTCATTGTTATTGTATTTTTTGAGAAAACATCTGGTGGCCTTTTAGGGATATTGCCATTTTCGTATTTGTGGTTTTGTTGACTCACATAGTACTAACACTAAGAAACTTTTTAAGCATTTAATCCAGAGTTTTTTGTGTTTAAGTTCTCCAAAAACTTCAATTTTAACTGTCATTTGGTTACATGTTGTGCTTTGCTTGTATTTGCATGTTTCTGCAGTATTAACTCTTAAGTTGCTTAGACCAGTTGTTGGCAGCTCAAACTACATTTAAATGTAAGTGTAATGTCATTCAAATGTAGTGCAGTCAAGGTCTTAAAGGCTATAAAGTCGTACCTTTTTCTCCAGATGGCCTTATATTGCTCCATTTGGTTACCTGTATCAGGTGTTTTCTCCCTACTCCAGTTTTCTTTTTCTGACCAGTTTTTCCGAGGTACAAAAAGAAGTTCACAAGTAAAAGT
Source organism: Oryzias melastigma (assembly GCF_002922805.2). Taxonomy (NCBI): domain Eukaryota; kingdom Metazoa; phylum Chordata; class Actinopteri; order Beloniformes; family Adrianichthyidae; genus Oryzias; species Oryzias melastigma. The sequence goes on from NC_050522.1 coordinate 13,494,522, forward strand.
TTACTTCTTGCCTTCTTGATCCTCTGCTGCTGGGATTCATCTGCTTCATTGTTTGACAGACACACATTTAAATTGTTCATTTTCAATGCATCAAGGTGGATTTTTTTACTCTTGACATCAAAATGTACTTTGGGCAAAGTAACTGCTTCTTTGGTTGTTTTTAGCCCCTCCTGCATTATTCTCATAAAAAATCAAATATTGTTCTGTGTGGAGATGAATGTAGATCAAGTTTTATTGGTTCATGCAAAGTCAATTTACCTTTCTGGTTCCTTCTAATAATGCTGAAACACTGCTGCTCCCTTAGTATGAAATACGCTGATGACTTTCTGGAATAATTGATGTTTTGGCAAAAAATCTGTTTGTTTTTTTAGAAAACTCTATTTGTATAAAATTAACACTAATGGTTGATGTCAGCCCAATGCATCACAATGTTCAAAGTTCTAGTTTTAATACATGTTGAATCTTATTCTGTAAGTATAACTTTAGGTTCCATTATATCAAAATAAATAGTAGATATTGATGGTTTGTTCTCTTTCTTTTAAAGCTGTCCTGTCACTTCCCAAAAGTTCTCTTTGTATCTCTTTATACTAGTTTTCAGAAGCTATATTTTTGTCCTTCTCCAAAGTAGAGACATTCTCTGGGTTCTTACTGATGCTTTTAAATGAAACACAACCATCTCAGGCAGGAAAGTTTCTTCCTTGTGGTTCTGGCGGTTCCAGTTGAGTCTTTTCAGCAAAGTTTGTGCCCTGTAAATATCTTGTTTTGTTTTGTCTGGCAGGTCGAAGCTGAGGGCTATGGCTCGTGGGCAGCAGAAGATTCAGTCTCAGCAGAAGAACGCCAAAAAGGCGGCAGAGAAGAAGAAATCTCAGGGTGCCGACCAGAAGACTGCTGCCAAGGCTGCGCTTGTGCACACCTGCCCCGTGTGCCGGGTCAGTGCGAGACAAATAACTGATACATAAGCGTGCTCACTAACAGTAAATCTGAATTCATTCCTACCCTTAAACGTAGAAGAATATTGTCTTCAAATGTGGACGCGATGGCGCCATGTATAGTTGCCGGTCATCTACTTTAGCACATTTCTCCCAGCGCTTGGAAAATATATAACATTTAGTTTTATTTCTTACTTAGCACAAATGTGACGCTAGTGTCGCTCACTATGCTTCCCCCTTAAAAACCAAGTTTGAACACTCCCAAATGACTGGAGCAGTAGGGGGAGCCGTAGGGGTAGGGAATGAATTAGCATTTTGTCTAAATTAGCACTATATAGTTACTCCTTACAGTCATCAGTTTTTTCTGCTTCTTTTTCCTTTGTACTAAAAATAAAAATAAAACGGAAGCTGTGTGATTGGGATGGTGTTTAGCTTTTGGAAGGTAAACTTATTTAGTCCTTCTGATTCTTTCAGACACAAATGCCTGACCCAAAAACCTTCAAGCAGCACTTTGAAAGCAAGCACCCCAAGTCCCCCATGCCCCCTGAACTGGCAGACGTTCAAGCATAAGGATTGCTTATTGCACCTGAACCTGGGTGAGTTCAGTCAGATTTTATCCCGTATGTCAGTGCTGTGAAAAGTCCAGACTGCATCTCTGGAAAATTAAAAACAGAATTCAGCATCATATTTGCGCAGGAGCGTCTGTATCACAGCAAAAGTAACAGATCATGATTTTTATTTCAATTACTTAAAAAAATAAATGCTCTTTTACTGTACAGAACCCTGCAGTTAGATATCAAGCAAAGTAACTGACAGTATCAATAAACCAGGGGGTCTTTAAACGCTTTCAGATACACGACGACCACGGATCGAGCGCTGAGTCGCTGCACCTGAAGGATGACGATCGCTGGGTCCTGCCCGTGTTCGTGGACATTGGGAGGGGGTGGGTGTGTCTGTGCTTTGGCTGCTTGTGTGGGGAAACAATGAGGCATCCATAAACACACCAGCAGCCCGTTTTGTATTTATTGTTTAAAGCTCAAAGGGGTGAGGGAACGCGTTCCTCCTTCACCGACGCTGCAGCCGTCAGGACCCCCCCACAGCAGCAGTTTCACGGCTGTTGCTATCATGTTCATGTCAGTTTAACAGGACGTCGTCCGCTCCGCACTCTGGCTCCTCGGTGCTGCTGTGTTCAGCACAACTGTACCTCACACACAACTGCATTTCACTTTTCTGTTGTTCTCCCCCCACAGCCACATCGCCCACCTCCCACTTTGAACCAGAACCATTTGTTTTCTCATAATTTCCTTTGAAAATAAGACTGCTCATTGATGCGTTCCGTTGACTAAAAAGCCCAAAGGACTGAGTGAATTTTAGTGGTGAAAATGTTTCTTTACAAACTGTCAAAATAAAAGTTTAGTTTCATTGTATTGTTTTTTAATCTCTTTTGAATAAATGAAGTAATGTAACGTCTGGACTCATGTTTGATACTCAGAGGGTTAAACAATACGATCAAACTCTTCATTAGAAAATAGCTTGAAAAATGATTTGTTTCATGATGTGGAGTCTTCTTCACAGCAGGAGTGTTGTCAGGTAGTTTATTCTTTAGCTACTCATTTGCTTTTAATAAAACTGAACTGGAGCATGGTGAGACATATTCTGAAATTCTGGGATTTGGTGCAAAACAATAATCAGTAAAATAATCCAAAAATTAAAAATAAGTTGATTGAAAGCATCAGCTGTTTTCTTCGTCTGTGAAGGGAGTGGAGAGACAGTTGTGCAGCTTCTTAGAGTTTTTGAAGGCAAAGCAGGTTGAAAACTCAACTGGATCCAGAGCAGCCATGAAACAGAACGAAGGTGCCGTGGGTGGGATTATATCAAAGTTCAAAGTGATCTCCATCTGGATGCTCTAATAAAACCCCTTTAAAACAAAAGCAGCGCTATATCTTAGCCTGAATAGACAATTGAAGGACAAAGATCTGCTTCTGAAGTCAAACTTTCTCCAAAGGTGTCAGGAGTTGCAAAGCTCTGAACTCTAAACAGCAGATGCATCTTCACTGACAGCCGCAGGTCTTCACCACCATGTTGCGATGCTTTTTGAGGATGACATTGTTGCTGTCGTCATAAAACAAGACAGAAATGGGGCTGAGCTTCTTGGGGGCGCAGCAGGCTTTGGGAACCTCGTCTGGCTTTATTAAGTGGACCTGCAGAAACAGATTACTGAGATCTGACGGTCTACATCACAGGTAATACTACACTGCATGCATCATTTGATGATGAGCACCGGCTGGAGGTTAACTGCTTAAAGACGAGAATCAGCCGAGGTGACGGCGCTTCACTCACCACCTGCTGGATGAGGGCGTGGTTTGTGGCGTTCATGCAGGAACCCAGAGGATAGAAGCACTCCCCGTGACAGTAGTATGCAGAGTAGCCCGTGGGAGCCAAAACCCAGTCCTGAACAGCAGGAAAAAAAAACACTTTTGTCATCGACTATAATTTTCTATAGTAAAATTGTTCCCAGTGGTCTTTTAGTTATGATCAAAAAGCCTGTGTTGTTTTTACAGACATATTTTCTGCAGGAGCTTATTAGAAATTTGCCTCTGAATTGTTGGTGGAATCTTCGGTGTGGAAGTTAGCCTCCTCTAACTTCCCATCAACCCTTTGCTTACTCTCTCTCCTGTTAGCCCCTCATGTGCTCAAGCTAACATTGGCTTAGCAAAAGAAAAACTGATCACATGACAGCTCAGACGAGGAGAATTGTTGGACGTATTTGTCTGCAAGTGGTTGTGTCAGAATTGGACCAGAGAAAGGAGACTTTGGCAGATCTTAAATCAAAATTATTGTATGCCCTCCATCATGACAAAATGCTACAAGAACATGTTAAAAGCTTGATTTTCATTGGAGTGGGTCCTTAATCATCCGCCTGCTCTTAGATGATGTTATTCAGAGTTTGCAAACAACAAGAAAATCATAAACTCAAAAACAAAACAACATGTTTGAAGAGTTTGAAAAAGTGGTGATAAAATTACCATAAAGCTGAGAATCTTACATTCAGGAGTGGAAAACCCACAACTGGTTAAAAAAAAAAACCTTTCACAAACAAATGTGGATTTTCAGGTCATTTTCAACTTATTTGACCAAATGTTTCAGCTGTCAGCCTCCAGGAGGAGAACAAAAGAGAAAAAACATTATTTTAGTGTTTTCGAGTAAAGTAGTTTTTTTCATTAAAAATAACTAAAGTAATTTGGAAAATGAGCACAAATACAGACGCTGACTTTCATCTGCCTCTAGGGGGCGCTGAATGAAGCACTTTTAAAAACAAGCTCGGAGTCAGAAATGACAAGAAACAGACTTTTGCTTCACTTCTTTGACCCAAACAGTTTGGAAACGTCTGCTTTGGAGAATGCAGACAGGAGTTATATAAGTACATAACCACAGTTTGTTACTTGCCTTCCATCCCAGGTCACTGAAGCTGACGTAGAGCTCATGTTTCCTGCAAGGCTGACCCACTTTGTTTACAGAAATTTTATCTGAACAAACAAGAAACAAAGATTTATTCAGAAAGAAATGCAACACTACATAACAGCATCGAGAAAAGCTTTCAAAAACTCAGCTTTCCGTGTGAAACTCACTGTGGATGGCCGGCAGCGGGAGGTCGTACTTGATCTTCTTTTTCCTGGGCGGAGGCTTGACAGCTCGAGGCGGCCGACACGGGACCTGGCTCTCCCTGAAGAAGGTCACCATGAAGGGCTGTTTGGAGCGAGGCCCCTTACGGCCGACCAACCCGATCCACCCTGCAGACATGGAGCGGTCTGGAGGACGACACGCTGACTTTTATACAGCTTCAATGGCAATTGTGTGGTGATCTGCCAGCTCAAGACTCACCTTCTTCAGTCTCCACGTACAGGCGTATGCCCAGGTTGCTGCGAGGGTGGAGCAGCCAGTGGTTGGAGGCTGAGGTGACGTCAAAGGCCAGCCAACCCTCCTGTCCTGCTGGTACAGACTGCATGTCCAGCAGCACCAGCTCCGGCTCTCTGAGGGAAAACACGAGTGGAAAGTTCAAATGTTGGTCAGGCCTTCTCCTCTATGAATCAGAGTTTCCTCATAAACTCAAATAATCCAAAACATTTCCAAAAAACCATAAAGATTTCACAGACAGACCCATGAGTAACTCTGTTGGAGGCATTCATTCTTCCCTTTCAGAGGTAAAGTTCTGCACCAGGGCAGATAAATGTAAGGTGCAGGGAGGAAACAGTTTTTTCAGGTTTATTTGTTTCTGCAAAGTAAACACAAACTGGAATTTCCCTCAATAAAGAAAAGAGCTCTGGATTTATGTCGGGAATGTGTCAAAAATCTAATCTATGGCAAGCTGTGAGGTCCAGAATACAACAGAAAATAGGTCAATTTTTTGGTCTCTATTGCTTGCCATACACTCAATGTAGTGACCTACTGAAATAGTCACTACAAATAATGTTTCTACTGATGTGCTCCATAATTAATGACATTTACACATCACTGAGTCGTCTCAGTGAACTTCTCTGTTCAGTTTAAATGGTGCTGAAACTGCAGAATCAAAGGCTGGAGGTGTGAGAGTGGAAACCTGTGCCGGCTCTCTCGCTGGATCTCGTAGACGGAGATGTGCAGGGTTCGGTTCGCTCTCTGGCCCACCGTCAGCGTCTTGTATATCCGAAACTCGGCCGCCGTCACCGTCTCGCCCTTAGGGAGGGGGGTCAGGTCAAAACGAAACTCCTTCCAGTAGGGACGAGGCTGCAGCAGGTCCCGCTCGTGCTCCACTGCACAGACAGAAGGATCTCAGCATGTTCAAGCAGCAGAGACTGGTTAAAAAAAATAACACTGTAACTGTAACTTTGTACTGTCACGATCTCACTTCTGAAGAAAAATAAAAACCCTCACTAAACATTAAAAAAGTATGTTCGTCATACAAGCTTTAGCAACAAATGTAATGCTTTGTTGGGAGATCCATGAAGAGCTTTGACATTCACTGAAATACTCTGAAAGACTTTGGAAAACTCTTGAAAAGGTCTGAAATACGTAATACTCAAAAACTCTTGATCTAAAATATTTTTGAAAAACTTAAAAAAAAAAATCTCAAATCCTCCAAAAGGCTCTGAAATATTCCAAAATACTCACAAATCCTTCAAAAGACTTTGAAATACTTCAAAAATGCTCTCAAATCCACTAAAAGGCTCTGAAATACTCACAAATCCTATTTTTTTAATACTTCAATAATGCTTATAAATCCTCCAAAAGGCTCAAATAATAATCACAAATCCCTGAAAAGGCTTTAAAATGCTTCAACAGTACTCACAAGTCCTCCAAAATGCTTTAAAATACTTCAGTAATGCTCATAAATTATCCAAAGGGCTTTAAAATGCTCAAAAAATACTCACAAATACTTGGAAATGTTTGAAAAGCTCCAAAATATTCCAAACTACTCTGAAATCCTCTAAATGCTTTGACATACTTGGAAATATGCAATATTTGCAAGTATTCCAAAATATGATCAGACTTTCCTTTATCTTTTCTTAAACAGTAAATCTCTGTCTTTTTCAAGGAGGCGGGTAGAGTATCTACGAAGAATATTCAAGTAAAATTGGTGTTATTTTCTAGTAGTCATTCAAATAATTACTTAGGTGAAGAAATAAAATCGCTTCAAAAGTTCTCAAGTACTGAGGGACAGTTCGAGCATGTATGATTTCAAGTCTTAAACTTATTTGGAAAAGCTTAAAAATATCAACTATACTGATAAAAACAAACCTTCTTTTGTTTATAGCCTTTTTGCCAATAATTGACGTGTTAAAACATGTGTTTGGCTTATAGCTAATATCCAATAATTAAGATTTTGTTCTTTCACAAAAAAAAAAAACAAAAAAAAACTTCAACTATACCAGTATTACCTAACCAATAGAATACATATTTAGTGTTAAAGTTTGGCTGGAAAAGGAGTGAATTTTTTACATTTCTTGATATCTGTGCACAATAATAGTGCTGGTCTGTGTGAGAAACTTCAGCAAAAAGTCCTCCAAGAAAAACTCAGGACGGATCAACAGTCAGAGCAAATGCTGACCCAAGTGTTTTAACTATTTGTTGCACAAGTTTCAGATTTGTAGAAAGAAAAGATTCTGCTGTTTGCAGAACAGCTGAGCGTTTCTGTTCCACCAGCTTCAAGGATCGCTCAAATGCTTCCAAAGAAAACACCTAGTTCACTAACTTTTCCTGCAAACACTCCAGATTCGTGTCCGTCAGACACTTTCAGGAGGAAACTGTGAAACACGTTCGATCCATCAACGTTTTTCCAGCTTGAGACGTTTAAAAAGCTCAGATTCTAGTATTTTTTTTCACCCAACTTTCCGTCACAATCAGGGGAAGCTGCATCCAAACCCCACAGAACATGTGAGTTTGTGCGTCTCTGTGAAACTCAAAAACATGACAAATGGCGAGCGGAGCAGCAGGTCAGCAGCCCCCGTCAGGCTGGGCGTCCTCACATCCACAAACACGCAGCGGTAATTAGAGACACTTGGCTCCCTGAACCGCAGAGGCTGCTCTGCACACACACCACTAATTACAGGCCTGCCTGGTATTTTTAGAGGAGCTCCTCCACAGCAGCCTTTGCATCTGACTTCAGACCCTTCGGGCCTTTAATTCCGTCCAGCTGGGTCATCTATTTACATTTTCAGGAGAATTATTCATCGCTTCCACTTCATTTCCCTCACATTTTATACAGATTTGATGACATTTTTTATCAATTTCAGCAAAAATGCATCAATTATTAAGTTGATGTGTCATCTTAGTTTGCAAAACCTCTGCAGATTAACAGAGAAGAACTTTAATATTTGAGTTTGAGATGATTCCCACGGTAAAACCGGAGCAGATTATCATCTAAAACCCTGAGGAGTTCAGGAAGGAAGCCGTCAAGAGGAGGATGTTTAATTTCCATGCTGTGATAGGCATCGGTCAGACTGATGGCAGCACTTATCTTCACTTGTCACACAGACTTCAAAATATCAGAAAAATGAAGTGAGTATAAAAAAAAGTTGCAAATCTGGATCTCAAAGCGGAAAAATTACTAAAAAATAGTGATGAATTCAGTCCTAAAATGAGTTTTAAGACATTTAAAACACAGAAAATGAGTTCAAATTAATGTTTTTTTAAATTAAATTTACTGGAGATTTTTCACTGATTCACTAATACAGAATTTATTTACAGGAATACATTAGTCACATGACCAGCTTTAATCCTTTAACACCATAGCTTTATTATTTATGTTCTTTAAATTAATGTAACTTTCTAATTGTTGACGTCATCAATGTAATTCCAGTAGATTTTGAAGGAGAAAAGCGGCATGAGCCGCTTTTCTCCTTCAAAATCTACTGGAATTACATTGATCACATTCACAACTGAAAACACAATTGCCTGCTCACTATTTCCATCCTTCTCTGACCACATGATGCTTTCATCTAAACTACTTTTCTTCCATTCAATCAGAAACTTGAGTCTGAGCTGCTAAAAATTAAAATATATAGTAATTAAAAACCCTCACCCAGGTTGACAAAGCTCATCACCGTGTCCGCCTCGCTCACCACCGTCCCCAGCGGCGGCGTGTGGGTGCTGAGGGTCGGCAGGGCCGCGTGGTGGACCTGCGCCCCCCCCCTGAGCGTGCCCACGGCGGGGCCACCCATGAGGATCTCGTTCCCCTCGTCCTCCCCGTCAGCAGACATGGCGTGGTAGAGGTCCAGCATGAAGAGCGGGGCGGAGGAGGGTGGGCGCAACGGCGGGTGGGGTCTGGGCCTCCCCGGGAGCCCCAGGATGCTCAGGATCTCCTTCTGCATCTCCTTCTTCTCGCGGCCGCTGAGCTGGCGGAAGCTGGAGTGCACGGCGGCCTCGGCCTGCTGGCTCCACAGGGAGAGGCAGAGCAGGAGCAGCAGGGCGGAGGTGGGCCGCTGCATCTTGCTGCAAAACCAGGAGAGGTTGCAGGAGGCCATGTGTCTTCAGCTGTCTTCTGCTCCTCACAAACAGCCCTGACCTCTCTTGGATGTGTTTAGAGGAGCGCTGCTGTGTTTACCGCCTCTGTTTACCTCTCCCTCCCTCCTGGACTGCTGTCGTCTTTCCTCCTTCCACCTTCTCTAATCTTGGAGAAAACCTCCTCTCCTCTGCTCACGCAGCAGCAGGAGCAGAGAGCTGCATAATTACAAGCTATCCGAGCCTTTTCAGCACAGACAATGGCCTCTTTGGAGGACTGCTGCTCACTTTGAAGTTGGAACCTCGGAGGATGGAAAGTAATCTCAGTGATGAGCAGGTGCTCCTGCTGGAGGAAGAAGAAGAAGAAGAAGAAAGAAGAAGAAGAAGTCCCCCTCTGCTGTGAGTCAGCTGCTCACCAGAACTCCCCTCCCACGCGCCTCGGGAGGTCCAGATGTCTCTATTAGTCCGGATAGTTTATAAAGACAGATGTTGTTTCCCGGCTGAAACCTTGAGAGCAAAGAGACGCTCCTTCCTCTGGAAACAGTTGTTCCTCCCCCTCTGGGTTCTCCTCATCATGTCCCCTCCCTGTGGTCGCTATGGGAGTCCTCCTCTCTCTTCAACTCCACCCATCTCTATCGTTTCATCTGGTCATGACTGCATCCTTTCATTGCTGGTCGACTGTCTGATGAGGCCGAATTTAAGGTGAAAACCTTTGGGCTCCAGCAGAAAGACGCTGAGCTGAAAGTTCATCTCCTGTTGCTGAAGCAAACACAGTCATGACTCCAGAAGAGGTTCAGGCCTGCTGGTGTGTGTGCTCTCCTCTCATCAAAGCAGCCTGGTTCTTGTGGTAACTTTGAAAGGCATGAATGACGCTGACCAAACCAAAGTGACAGCTGTGCATTTCATCCTGGCGAGGGCGAGTCTCCCAATGCCAGGAACCAAGGAATCCTTCTGGTTTTATTCCTCTGCAGTGAAACGAAGAGGCCGAGGAGGAAGAGGACAGGATGTGATGAGGGTCAAGGGAGGAGGACTGTAAAAACAGAAGGAAAACGCATATTCTTGAAACCAACAGATTAACCTTTTAGGAGGGAGACAGAAATGATTTATTAGACAAAAACCACAGAAAAACTCCTCACCCAAAACCCTCATTAACTTTCTCTACATACATGATGTGAAGATCCAGTCAAGTGTCTTTATCTCACGCAGGTCTGCGGTCCTTCCTTTGTTTTCCGTTGATTCTGAACGTTTGAAACAATAAAAAGAAAGTTGGAAGAAAGTCAAATTTCTTCCTGCACTAATTTACTGTCATTCTACCCAAACAAAAAAGATTCAGTTCTATTTTGTGTTTTTGCCTTTCAAACGAGATTCATTTAAAGGATAATTTAAGAGTTTCATGTCTACACCAACCAACCTGCCAAAAAATGGACCAGGAAGGAATAAAAAGAAAAAGTAAAAATTATGAACAAAAAACCTACTCAATTATGGTTTTCTGGAAAGATGTTAGTGAAAGGCACATGTCCTCCATCCAATAATCCTTTCCTGCTGATCAGAAGTCAGGTTGTGAGGACAACAGTCTAAGCAGAGACACAGACCGTCCTTTGGGATGGTCTCCTCTCACTGGGACATGCCTGCTGGTGTACCTCTCCAGAAAGGCATCTGCAAGTGATGCATGACATACACTCAGACCAAGCCAACGCGGGTTGGGGGGCACACACACACTCAACTACTAAAACAACCGAGCAAGTTCATCATAACACATGACACACACATACACACAGTGTCAACTCCTGTATTGTTGTGTGGTTTGTTTGGATGTATTGAGTTTAGTATGATACTTGTGTCTGCTTACCTTTTTCAGTTTGACTTCCTGGGTAAAAGGACCCGAGCTCTGGGTTTGGTAGTCTTTTGTAGTGCCTGACCAAAATTCCCCTATTAAGCCAAAGTGTCTCTATTGGTTACCTTTTGTAAAATAAAATCACAAGCTTCTTCATACAAGTAAAATGCTTTTTTTCTTTTTGTTTTTTGCCAGACTGGAGAGTGACACACCCTTTTCATCAAGGTTTTTTTGTTTTTTTTTAAAGTTTCTCAGCTTAGGTGATGGACTGGTCCACTCCTCGCTCCTTAGCCTCTGTGTCTTCAGCAGATGTGCCGACAGGAATCAGGTGATACCCAAAGTATTCCTACAACCACCTGGCAGTGTCCTCAGTTCACAACTGGCACTGAGGACCGTGAGGGCCGAGAACCGCTTCCCTTTACTGAGGGGTTTGAAAGTTTGCCAGGATTCCTGAGGCTGGCTGAAAGTGCTTCATAGCTTCCCACAAACTCCTCCCAGATCTAAGGAAAGCTGTGTGGGAGGAGCCTGAAGATACAGCGTGACAAAGCGATATATTAAAGTTAACCTTTCAGAGGGATAAAACATCACTTTGGATTCCATGATCTTTAGCATGAGGTTTCTATAAAGGTTTTTCTGTTTGCTGCCATGAAGAAACAACTCATTGATACTTTAGTCAACCCCCAAAACAAATGTATTTTAAAGACCCACTCAAATGAAAATTGAGTTTTCTGATGATTCTGAAAGATAATTAAGCTTAAAAAGGCATTTGAGTATTTTTTTTCCAATTTAAATTGTGAATTAGGAGCAGACGGGAACAAACATTTGAATAAAAGCTTTATCTTTTGACGTAAAAAATATGCTGGGCAGGCCAGAGGGGCGGGGTTGTTTCGCTTAAATGTCAAATGGTAC
>NC_050522.1:13507590-13528865 GCF_002922805.2 Oryzias melastigma
CCTGAAGATACAGCGTGACAAAGCGATATATTAAAGTTAACCTTTCAGAGGGATAAAACATCACTTTGGATTCCATGATCTTTAGCATAAGGTTTCTATAAAGGTTTTTGTTCGCTGCCATGAAGAAACAACTCATTGATACTTTAGTCAACCCCCAAAACAAATATATTTAAAGACCAACTCAAATGAAATGTGGTTTTTCTGATGATTCTGAAAGATAATTAAGCTTACAAAGGCATTTGAGTATTTTTTTTAATTTATATTGTGAATTATGAGCAGACGGTTTATCTTTTGACGTAAAAAATATGCTGGGGAGGCCAGAGGGGCGGGGTTGCTTCGCTTAAATGTCAAATGGTACCGCCCACAATTCAGAGGCAAACTTCTAATGAGAAAACTGCAAAAACTATGTCCAAAAAACAACAGTTTAAAAAAAAGGCAAAAAACTGCAAAATCATAACTAAACGACCCCTGGAAAGACCTTTAAGTAGAAACAAAAGATTTACAGAACATAGTTGAAGCCCCACCCCCCAAAACAGAAACACAAACAGAGAAGGCTTTTACTGCAAGCATCATTTTAATACAAAAACAGAACCAAAAAATTGTTTATAATTTTAGTTTTAATTTTACACAAGAGACTCGTGGTAAACCCCCCCTCCCCCGCATGTTATCATCCCAGTGAGAGGAGCATCAGAAAGCAGCAAACGTCTCCCAACACCTTCTGAGGCCAAACCCCCTCATACAATAAATAAATAGCAACAAAAAATCACTTTAAGATGTCTTCTTCTGGTCTGACTATTTTTTTCAATATTTTTTCAAAAAAACTTCATTTAGTGAGATGATGCAGAGATGAATCCTCCCTGCAAATCACACAATATTTGAAAAAGAAAAAAAAAGCCAGGAAGAAGAGACATTGGGGAGGGACGCAGATCCCCGTCATTCATTACTGTAGTTCTCTCTACACGTGAAGGGTAAACCCCTTTGGTCAGGAAACGGTCGTCGTTAGCAACAAAGAAAGTTCAACAAACAAGGCTGTCACTGGAATCAGCGCTCATGTGAGAAATGTTACAACGCAGTAAAAACACACTTTACACACAAAACTTATCAAAGGGCAGAGCGGACCTCTGCTCGGTACAAAACCTCCTCCTCCACCGTAATACTAAATCACTCTGCTGACGTGATATGACGAGGAAATGAAAAATAAATAGGTATTTATTTAAGCTAAATAACAAAAAAAGTACAGCTGGATTATAAATTAATCTGAAAAAACTAAACCACATTTGCAAGTTTTGCATACAGTGACTCCTGACCTGTGTTGCTTCCTGTAACAGACTCACAGCAGGGCTGTGTGTGCGTCGTATGCAGTCGACCCGAAGATGGAACAGCAGAGGGAGAGGCGGTTAGTGCATGCTGGTTGTTGAGCTCCGTGAACATGGTCGTTAACATGTTAGCTTACAAGTTTTGTTGTCAGTAATGTGCTGTTAGTCGTCACCATAAAAACAGTCCTTTCTATTGCTAGATGGTGATTTTTTGGGTGGTGTGAAACCGCAGGGGGCCTCCACGGAGGCAACGCCCCCCCCTCAGAACCTGATCCAGGGAGGAGTCTGTCTTGGTGCGGTGGCGTCCGTAAGCAGCCGCTCTGAGGTTAGCCGCTCTGCGTGCAGCCAGTCCAGGGAAGAGACATGGCAGTCGTTGCATATTTTTCTTTTTTTTGACGCATCCTTGAGACCGTTGATCCACAGGCAAAAATACTCCACCCGCAGTCCGTTCTGGGTTTTTGCTGAATGTCACGAGAGCCTCTCCGCTGTGTGGAGCGGCGGAGGGCGTCTGGTAAAGTCTCAACTCTCTGCCTGATCAGGACAGAGAGCGTCTGTAAAATAAGGCAGCATCTTGTGGTTGGTGTTTGGTTCCATGTCGGGGTGGGGGCAAAGGCAAAGCAGAAGTCTTAAAGGGGAGAAGTGTGTCGACCCCCGCAGACTGGGTCAGAAACAACTGGACCAGAACTCTCTTCTTGTGCATGTTCAGTCGGTCTCAGGCGTGGGGAAGAGTGAGGTGGAAGTTCTCCATCTCCTCCTTTCCCTGGAAATGATCAGTCGTAGTGCATCGGTTCTCTGGATGGAGGTCCAGATTCCTGCTGGTACATCCAAGAAGTTTGTTTCATCGTCTGATTCACTTCTTTGCAGACCCAGTGGTCTTTGGACTGGCGGTCTTCTTGGAAATGGTGGGGATCTTGGAGGGTTTAGCTCCGCCCCCAGGCCGCCTCGGTGTGTCTGAGGTGTCGGAGCAGACGGAGCGAGCGTCCTGAAGCTCCGAAGCATCTGAGGCATCGCTGCCGCGTCGGCTGCTGGCCCTGCTGCCCGCCCGGCTGCCCGCTCTGCTGGTCGGGCCGCTGGCCGTGGACGCTCCTCGTTTAGGATCTGACAGGAAGAAGAGGAGCGTGATGACTCAGCGTCTAAGGGACGAACAAAGAAAAACTCGTACGCTCAACTCTCACCAGTACGCTTGCTGGTGTGTGACGTGCCTCCATTCTCTCCCGTCAGCGAGCCTCTGCTCGAATGAAAGGTCGTCCTCCTTATTTTGGACCCAGATGCTGCCCCCTGCAGGCAAACACGGAAAATGTCAACCAAGATTAAAGCTGCTAAATCTTAAACATATTGTAACTTTTCAACCGTTACAGTTACAGTAAATCAAAGAATATAAACACCGGAGCTTCGGTGATAAAGGGTAAAAAATTTAATAATAATAATTTAAAAAAAACTACAACCGAGTACAGATTTGAATGCTTTGAATTATCTTATCTACAGCCTCAAATATCAGAAGAATAAATAACAAAACTTCTTGCAAAAAAATAAAAATATCTGAATCTCTGAAGCTACGTTCACATGTAACATATTTAAGAACTGCAAGTTCTTGAATGTGCATATAGGCCATAGTGTTCACACTGCACAAGCAGGGAGGGGCTTCTCCTTTTTTCCCTACTGTCTTTTTCTACAGTTGGCAGAAGCTTGGTCACAAATCTTTTTCCTTCACAGCTCGATTCTGATTTATAGAAGACTCATAATTTCGGTCGGGAACAAACCAAAATGATTAGCTTCTCCTCCATGATCAATTTACAAACGTTTAGTACTTCTTTGAATTAAAAGGGGACGCCGTCCATTCGTCCCAACCAAATGTGGGTCTTTAATTGGTCAAAGCTCAACCTGGTGTCATGTTTTGTTCATAGTTTTGAAGCCTGGAACGTGCATTTAGGTGAGTTTACATAAGAGTTTTCGTTTGAAGTGGTCGCTTGAACACCTGTTACTAGGGTGATGTGAACGTAGCTTCAGATTGCAGTCCTTCTGAGAATAATAAAGCTTCTCTTGTGTGAAGGAAATGATGAAACTAAACAGAAGTAACATAAAACACACACAGAACAGAGGAGCCAAGTGAGGGTAGATCTGCAGCACAAGTGGGAGTACTTTTTTAGCTGAAAGTTACTTAAGTAAACTCATAACCCAGCGCTGGACTGAACCAGTAAAGTTTTACTCATTTTACATATAAACTCACACATTTGACAAAAGACCAACGCTAAAACAACAACAACACAAACACCACAGTCTATCATCTAAGTGCAGAAGGTTGTTTGTTTCATCTTCCTTGAATTAATGTTACCTCAAGCTTTCAGATTTTTATAAATCGAAACTTAAAAATAGTTTTCTTCTCAATCAGAACCATTGCAAATGACATGACTTAATTTGCTTAAAAAACAGGGATCAGGTTTCCGTCTGAGCTGCTTTAGGAACCATTTCTCCCGATGAGCTTCAACACTGAAGCAGCAGCAGCAATCGTCCCACAGGGCGGCGTTAAGCATTTGGGTGCATTAGTGCATCAGCGCTTTCAGAGGGGTGGGGCAGGTGGGTGGGGCAGGAGGGTGGGTGGCGTGGGTGCGTTACCTCGTGCCCAAGAGCGCTGGAGCTGCGACCGAGATCTGGGCAGCAGTGGCACTTGGCCGGCGTCGGGCTTTTACTGTTTGCTAGCCACGGCTTGGCATAGTCACGCGAATGAGAGAGGGAGGACTGAAGGAGGGAGAGCAGCAGATGTGGGAGGGGGGAGTTGTGGGGGTCAGGCAGCGCAGAGCGTTGTGTAAAAGCGGATGATTTTTTTTTTTTTTTTTTTTTGAAGCGGTCAGTGCAGGAAAACATTTTTGAAAGCAGGTTAAACGGCAGGAGCGAAAAGGGGGGGAGGAGGCAAAAAGATGACAGAAAAAAACAAAGACAGAAACCAACAGTTAAGGATGAAGTGACAACAGAAGGATGACAACAAATAAACAGTGTGCAACACAAACCCATGAAACGCAGAAACACGCAGGACAAACAGGATGTTCTGATCATTATTCGGCTCCGCTTGGAATTCGCCGGGAAAAGAGCGCAATGAGAAAAACTTCCAAACATGAAGTGAAGGAAACACCAGAGCTCGTTGTTTGCTCTCAGTCTGTCTTATTCAAGTGATATTTTTAATCTGTTCTAATTAACAAGCCTGTTTCAGTTTTTGAAGACATATTTTATGCAGAGCAGCAGCAGTTTATCATGTGGGCGGGAGTGTTGGGACGGAAGTAATGCTACATTGATATCCCAGCATGCCTTTTTTACCCTCCTGCTAGCTTAAAACTCCTCACAACTCCAAGTAAATATTAAGCCTCGTTTCAAGAACAGTGGCAGACTGTGAGCCTTACCCTGGAGGAGGTGGAGGCCGTCGGGGTGGCAGGTGTAGATGGAGCTGAAGGTAGAGAGGCCCCGCTGTGGGAGGCAGAGGAAGACGAGCGGGTGGGCGAGGCGTTGCGGGACCCTGGTTTGGAGCGTCGACCCCGTGAGCGGAAGGCGGCCAGGCCCTGAGACGCTCCTTCAGGAAGGATGAACTTCTCCCTCAGCTCCAGGTTGGTGCGACCCCGAGCTGCAGACAGAAGACAGAAGCGGGAGGGGACCTCATTATTGTGCATCGATCATTCTCGGAGGGCTCAGTTTCTCCTCCAGCAGGGGGCAGCAGAGGCAGCGAGCAGAGTGAGGGAGAGTCAGTGCTTCCTTGGCTGCAGACATCGACGTGTTTGAGCTTGAGAGTGCAGGTGAGATCAGGGAGTCCGAAAACAGAGTCACTTTAGGGGGTGGGGGGTGCGGGTGTGTGAGTGCAACAGAGAAAATTAGTTTTGACCCACAGCGAAAGTTCAGAAAGTGCTGTACACACGAAGCATCATCTGGAGAAACTGCCATCATCGCAGATAATCTGTCAGGGTGGAGTCAGTCGAAACTAACTCCTCTGATTTCATTGTCTGATCAGATTGTGACTATAATAGTGAGTCAAACAAAGGAATCGATCAGTGATCAGTTTGGTGAAGATCCAGTCATTAAATATGACAAAACATCTGAGTATGAACCAGTGTCTCCAGTAAACATGGAAAATACTCTTCAGATGAAGGCGAGCACGTCTGCTGACGAACATCTGAGGGTGCAGAGAGCAAAGCACATCCTCTCCTTCCTCATCGGAGATTTCATTCCACATCCTCTTCAGCTGTGGAGGAGCCAACCCTCCCCACCCCCAGCTCTGCGGTGGGTGCACAGGCTGTGTGGTGGGGCAGCAGTCATGCCTGACCAATGCTCATCAGGAGAGCCCACACTCTGGGGTTTCTCCCTTCCAAAGATGCTGGGCAGCATTTCTGGACAGAAAGTGGTGCAGCAGACAGCAGGAAGCTCGGAGAAGCCAGCCGCAAGGGGGACAGTGATGAAGAGGAGGAGGAGGAAGAGAGCTGAAACATGACAGTCATGTGAGACTAAAGTATATTCACTTTCATTTTAAATCTCTTACATGTAAGGACGGAAAATAACAAGAGATCAACATCTGAAGGCCTTAAAACCAGTTTAATTCATCCTCAGATAAACATGAAATTATTCTATTATGAAAAGTATTGAGTAGAGAGTAAATAAAAAATCTGTCATAACACCTACATTTTATCTAGAATATTCAATTTTTTGATATTTTAATACTTTAAACTGTGACTTATAAGAATGAAAATGGTGGTCATTAGGTTTAGAGGACAACAAATGAACAAATCTTTATCCCTAAAAAGTAGTTTTCTGTAAAAGTGATTTTTAAGGTAATTTTTAAGATAGATTTTCTAAATAAAAGTCAGCGGATTCTGAATCCACTTGAAATGTTCAGCTCCTGTGGCTCATGACACTTCCGCTGCCATGCTTTGTGCTGGGTGCTCTAAAGATATACTAGTCCCTCTATGTCATCGGTGGGCAAAACTACAGCTGGATTCAATGATTTTGATTACCCTTAGAAATGTTTTCTGTAATTCAGGTGTCGCCCCGTAGATGGCACATTACATTTA
This sequence comes from Oryzias melastigma, assembly GCF_002922805.2. Taxonomy (NCBI): domain Eukaryota; kingdom Metazoa; phylum Chordata; class Actinopteri; order Beloniformes; family Adrianichthyidae; genus Oryzias; species Oryzias melastigma. Next base: position 13,513,952 of record NC_050522.1, read on the forward strand.
AATCAACTTTTGTTCAGGCATAGAACGTTCTTCTGAATTCATTATTGTTTGGAAGATCATTTTTTTTTTATTATTCCAACACCACATGAACACATTTCCCTGAGGTCCAGTTTTTCCTTGAGGGACATCAACTCATTCGTGTAAATAGCACTAAAATGAGTACAAAAACTACAATTTTGAAATAAAAACTCCAAAATGTTCTGTTTTAAAGTATTTTTTAACCAAGATTAAGGCGTGCTTTTGTCCGGATCTCGTGTTATTTCTTTCTTTTAAGAGGTGAATTACCAAAACATGACAGAAATCTGCTCCTGGTCCGGCCCTTTTGTTAAGTTTATGAACTTTTTGTGTCCCACGAGTAAGAAAGCCTTTCATTGTTCAAGAAGATAAATGAGTTTCTCTTTGCTAATCAAAGTTTGCCTACATGTCATAGGGTGTGATTTAGCTAGTTTGACTCTTCTGGGGCCATGGTGACCCATTTCAGAAATATTTGTGATGTAGAAAGTACGCTGGGCGGGCCATAAGCCTCTGAGCTCTTAAACATGGAGGGGGAAAGGGGTCGGGGTTGCTCCAAATCAACAGTCCCACCCACTCAGAGGCACATTTCTAAACTCCTGCAGCTCTGCAGAAACTATGTCATTGAAAACAACCCATTTTGTTTTTTTTTTTTTGCTAGAAACCTAAATTTTACAACTGACCAAAATATGATTAGAGTGGAACGTAAGAGAAGGGGGTTTAATAATGTCAAATTCCTTTTGTTTTTAACCATAAGTTTATCTGAGGTTGGATTAAGACCGAGTAGGAATCAAATGTTGCTTTGTTATTTTCCAACTAGTTTACATTAGAAATTAAAAGGGGGTTTCCTGCCTTTTTTGCATGACTGTAGGACATATTTGTGAAGAAAGAAAGAAAACAAGAGGAGAGAAGGGCTGCAGCCTTTACAACCATCAGCTCAGCTGGCGCCTCACTTAAAGCCAGCCTGCGATCCTTTCCCCAGCGCTCAGAAATCTCACCGACAGGAGCTGTGCTGCAAGCTGCATCTTTAGAAACCCAGGTTGGCCACACCCGGGACTTACTCAAATATCCTCCTGGTTTTTTTTTTGGTTGAAATTGTGAACATACAAAGAGACTCCGGCCCAATAAGGGCAGATGTTCAAAGGAAAACCTGAGCAGACCAGGGATTGGCCAAGTCCTGCTTCTGCTGTGCGTGAGGGAAGCACGTGACACACTGACAAGACTGAAACCAGCGTCTGTCAACCGTTAGAAAGAGCGCACACACACATGTGGACACACAGCTGTGGTTAAAGATGGAGCTTGACAGATGAATGGAAAGGTGGAAGACAGAGAGGAAGAGTAGATACCTCGGCAGCAGAAATAGCCAGGAGTGACCGTCACTGAGAGACACAAGAGACAACGTGAAATAACCGCATGCGGAACGAAGACAGTCTCCCTGCTCAAACACACACACACGGCTCAGTCCGTGCCAGAGGCAGTCGCCACGGAAACGTGTTAAAACAGAATCTAACAGTTCAGAGGTCAGCAGCAACAGTTAGTCAGGCGGTCAGCGAGGCACAGCGACGAAGCCAAAACCCACAGACCCAAGAAAAACAAGAGAACATGGAAAAGAAAGAACCTGCAGGGGACCAACCGGAGGAAAACGAACAAAAAGAAGGAAACAAAAGACAGGCAGTGAGAAAGAGAGAAGCCCAACCTATACGAGATGAGATGGAGCTACTGGAATCGGAGCGGAGAATCTTAAGTCCTGGATGATGCACTGAGGAAAGAGAAAAAAACAAAAAGAGGGAGGAGGAAGAAAAGGGGAGGGAGAGATCTGAGGACCATGCACCATGCAAACTACCATCGTCATTACGCAACAGAACGTGAGGAGAGTGAAGGAGTGATGTGGAAGATTAAATCAAAGGAGGTGAACCCCATCAGGATGGATAGAAGAGACAGAGATATGAGAGAGAAACGGTCTAGGGAGGAGATGAAGAGGAGCAGCGACCCGTCACCTGCTGACAAACATGACAAACGTTAACCTTAAACTGCTTCACCCGACGCCCAGAAGGTTACCGGACATCCTGTAGGAGATTCATGTTCTTTGCTTCTACTTTTGAATTACTTTGATTTGAAAGAAAATCTAAAAAAACAGTAACGTATGCTATTTTGAATTTTATTCTTGTAAAATTCTGACTTGGATAAGTTTATTACTCTGTTTTCCTTCAACCTGACTCCTCCAACCAAACACATTGAGGAATCCTTTGTGTCCCACAATGCAACACCTCCAGATGCTTGATGGAAACTTGTTGTGTCCAAATTCCTTCACTACTTAGTGCACTATACAGAGAGATTTTGTGCAAAATCTGAGTGCAGCGATACTAACTAGACCATAATGCATTGTGTTTGATTTTTTATGTGGAAAAAAGTGTATTTAATGGATTTTTAAAAAATTATCCAAGTTTTCATTCTCAGAACACAGTGGAATTATAGTCTTCAAATAATCTTCATTTTTATTTGCTTTTTTGAAATAAATTGCTTTTATTTTATTGTAGATTACATTTATTTTTTAAGGTTAACTCATGTTTTATTACCGGTTTCCTATCCCAAACCAGGATGGGGAGGGGGGTGTTACATCTCTGTAATTAGTAGATAAGTAAGGATGCTGTTTGAACTGAATACATTCCTAAAAGGGTTTACTTGGAGAAATTGGTGACATCATATTTGGCGTTTAAAAAAAATAGTGGTGAGTATAGTGTGTTTAGAATCCAGGGCACTGGATAGTCTTGCACTATATGGTTGTCAGAGAGTAAGAAGGGAATTCAGACATAAATGAGTCTTCAATAAAAGTTAGCTATTGGCAAAAATGTTTTTTGTTGTTTTAAGTATTAACTTTCACTCTGAAATAATAAATTCTGTAGCCATCTGAGAATTCCCAACAACCGGAGTCTTCAGATGAGGAAAAAAGGTTGTGTTTGTGGGTAAACACCACTCACCTCTGCAGGGATCATTCTTGACCAGAAACTCATCGAGAGCCATCCAGCCCCCTCCGACTCTCACCATCACCGTGCTGCGCAAAATCCTCACCAAACGCAGCTGCTGAGAGTCTCCGAACTGAGCAGACCGAGAGGAAGGAGGAGACAAGGAAGACACAATAGTTAGTGTTCTGATAAATGATTCGAAAGGGACGTCCATTTACCCATTCACCAAATCTGAAATCTACTCCATGCAGTGACAGAAAGAACATGCACTGACAGAAATGAGGAGCATAGGATTAACAGTCGGACCACCACCATCATGGTGAGAAAACCACCACCGCTTCAGTGACCAAGCAGAAGAAATCCTCTGGATTTCTCTCCAAGCAGCTTGATTCGCTTGGTTGCTTCAGCACACAGTTTAGCAGCAAACTGCTAATTATCCCTTCAGCCACGTTGCTTCCCCACACAGAGCAATTAGTCTCTCTAAACGGCAAACAAATCCCAGCATCAACACAGGAGGGCGGTGAAACCTGATTACTCGCTGCAAAGCCACAGAGGAGCACTGCTTCTATTCAAATTCTTTTTCCAGAAAGTTTGTGTTTGCAGCTGAGGTTCAGTGGCGGAGGACAACGAGGAAGCAGCTTTCACGCGTCCGTTCACGGCAGGGGCACTTTACCTGGTTTCCGAGGAAGAACTACAATAAATCCAGCAGACGGGGAGGAGCGGAGGGACACAAGGAGAAAGAAACAGAGCGAGAATGAAACAAACAAGAACTGACAACTCATGTTCATTTGAGCAAAACCATTTGTGGTAAAATATCCTTGGAAGCAACTAGTGACGTTTGTGGAGGAGGAAGTTGGAAAAGAAGACGGAGGTGGAGGGGTAACATGCAGCGAGACACAAAGCAAACAAAAAAAAGAAGTTAAAACTCCAGTGTCCTGCAGTCAAACACTGGCTGCAACCATCATCATCATCAGAGGAGGAGGATGATGAGGAAGAGGTCTGCAGTGGTGTCAGTGATCCAGTAAATTCTGCTGTTAAGAATGAGTCTGGCTACTGATGGGTGAAGGCAAGGTAGACCCTGGACAGGTTACCAGTCTGTCGCAGTTTACACAATTAGAAACATATGTTTTGAAGATATTCATATTAATCTGATAAGTTAACATACTGCAAAAATTATTAGTGAAATTCTGATGAGATTGTTAATAGCTAACAGTGTTACATGGATTGGAACAGAGAAGCTCCAACAATTGTTCTGCTTCTCCTGGAGGGCATCTGAGTTTGGCCACTAGGTGGCGATTGTGCTAGATCTTTACTGCTTATTCAAGAAGAAGAAAATATGAGCAAAAAAGATGCTTTTAAACACAAATGGTTACTTAAAAATATTTCCTTAGAGGAGTTCAGAAATTCATCCCTGTGAGTTTATAAAGATATTCTTTTAATCAGTAAAGTATGCTTAGTTTAGTTGAGTGTTAGCATTAGCCGTCCTATGGGAATCCCATTGTATGTTAGCATCAAACTGGTGGACTTTAGCCTTATGTGTTAGATCAATTTCTGCTCTAAAACCATAAAAAGTGTTCATCTGTTAGATGGGATTTACACAGTTACATTCATATCTCAGTGATGGAGAAGGAAGTCCTGGAGCTGTGAGAAGTTAAATCATGTTATGTCATTATTATTCTGTGGTAGTATTATAGTCAACATAATGCATGAATTGAAGTTAGTTAAAACATGTTCAATTCTACAAAACAGAAGTCACATTCCTCTTTCTTCTTTAACTCTGAGGATGCTAATGCAAATGTTTTAATTTTAACTTTTTAGACATCATAGTTAAGAGTTTCAAACACAACTCACCCGGTATTTATTCTCTCCTATCTGCTCCACCTGGAACCTCTTGGCACACTTGCACTGAGCCACCTGCCGGGTCACCTGCACGACCCCAGACAACAGTTAGCATGCTGGTGCTCACCCGTGTTCTTTGAGCGTCTCTCTCACATGTTCTTACCTCGTCCTCTATCTTATCAGCATCAGTGGTGGGCCTGTAGGCGTCCTTGTTGGGGTGCAGAGCAGCCACAAACTCGTAGTAGTCGATGTAACCGTCGCCGTCTCTGTCAAATATGTCCGCCACGGCCGTCATCTCCAGCTTGCTTGTTGGAAATTCTGCACAGACGGAACAGAGCAGAACTCTGGCTTTTGCTCTTGAAGGTTGAGGATTAGTTACAAGCGAGGATCGTACTTGAGGCTAAGATGCCGTCGATGAACTCCTGCCGTGTGATCTTTCCGTCCTGGTCCTTATCGATGCGGCGGAAGAAATCCATGACGCGAGACTTCTTGTGGTTCATCCAGCGCATGTACTTCTTCCTCCACACGTCAAAATCAAAGTTGGCAAACTCCTTGAGCTGAGAGCAGATCATACATTTTACTTAACAAGTCAAAGAAAATGATCAAACACTGCTCATCTGGAAAGTTTTTGAGTTTTCCAGATAATTCCGAAATCCGTCACCTCTTCCAGTCTGTCCAGAGCGTCGTTGAGTTTCCGCTGGCGGTCCAGCGTCAGCAGCCACACCTGCTGCCACCTGGCGCAGAGCTGGTTGAGGCGAGGGTTCCCTCCGGAGAGCTGCATGGGAGCCTGCTGCTGCTGCTGCTGCTGTTGCTGGTGTTTGCCTAAAGAGGACGAGGACGGATATTGTAATCTGGTGGATGTTAGAACGTGTTAGAATCAAGTGAGGTGAAGCAAACATACGAGCTCCTCTCCTCTCAGCCAGGCTGCTGGGGGGCTCCGCTGGTTTCCTTTTGTAAGTCTTTGTCACTTTGTCAAAATCCGGCTGCTTCCGCGTCATCTCCTCTATGAATGTCTGAAAACCCCAAACGCACTGTGAGGAAAACCTGCGGATGGACGCAGGAGGAGAAAACCTGGAGAAAAGCTCACCTGGTGCTCGGAGATGAGCGTTTTGAGTTGTGGGATGTCCTGAGGAAGCGGCTCCGTGTCTCTCTGAATCAGAGTGGTCTCGGCCCACTGGAGCCACGACAGCAGCTCCTCCAGCAGGTTGGCGTTGTTGAGCACTTCGGTAAGAGCCGTCTCCAGTCGCTGTTCGTGCTGTTTGGCCCAGGTCAACACCTGAAAGGCGAATTCATTCACTTCCATCAAAGAATGAACCAGATGCTGTAAACCTCTCAATTCTGTGTCTTTCCTCACCTCCTCAAAGCGCGCCCTGATGATGGTGATCCAGTGTTTGATGGTGGTGATGGAGTCCGGGTGGCACACTGTAAGGATGCCCTCTCCCATGCCAGCGGCCTTGTTCACGTCCGTCCTCTTCTCCTCCACGGTTCCCATGAAGTCTCGATGCGTCCGCAGCAGCGCCTGCAGAGTCTCCGCCTCCTCAGGGAGGACGCCACGGAAACGGAGCGACTGCTCTGCTTCCGAGAGCCACTCCAGCAGCAGCTGCACAGCGGTGCGGAACTCCTCGGCCTGACACAAAGAAGGGGTCCTTAGATTTGTTTGAAAACAAGGTCGGCTTCCTTTTTGTTGCACAAATGACAGAATTCTGACATTTTCAAAATGCTTGTGACACTAAAACAGTATTTTGTGTTTGTAAGGGGAAGATTTATGAATGCAACATGGCTCCATTGGAACCAAACTACAGCAAACAAATCAACAAGTCTTCTTGCGCTCTGACCTGCTTGAGCGCCTGCTGGAGGCGGGTCTGTTTGGTCACCGACAGGGCGCACACCGTGTCCCAGCGGTTGCTGAGCTCCTGCAGCTGAACCTTGACCCAGGCTGTGTCGTCACGGCCCGTCTCCATCAGATCCCGGGCCGAACGCTTCAGAGCCTGAACGCTGCTGGTTCTCTTTCCCAGTTCTTTTTGAAAAGCCTGCAGCAGAGGGTCAAACGGGGTCAGGCAGGCGTTTAGGACATCCAGGAAAAGAAGCAGATGTTGAGCTCCTACGGCCACGCACCTTATGCGTGTCCATGAGGTTGGACACCAAATCCAGGTCTCCGTGGACAGGCTGGTCTTCGGCTAGCTGAGGCTCCACTCGGTAGAGCCAGTCCACCAATGCCTGAAGAGCTTCTGCAAACTGACCTGAGAAGAGCAGAGCCTCCTCCAGCTTGTGCTGCCTGCGTTGAAGAGAGAAACACCTTTAAGTATCTATTTTCCTTTGTATCTTAGTTATCAGTGGAGATATATCCGTACCTTTCTACACTCTTTCCACAAACCGTGTCCCACTTATCCCGAACCTCCCCGACCAGGTGATCCAGTTTCTGCTGGTCGGCGGGCAGCTGAGCTTTGTCCCTCATGGCCTTCCCGGACCTCACCGTGGTGTCGTAAACGGGCTGCTTGGATCCCAGAGCTTTTTGAAACTCCTGCAGAAGTGGAGAAATATTAGTGAGTAGATTAAAGCAGAGCATTGAGTTGAGTATTTTTGTTCCATGATGCCGTGCTCTCTGTGGTACCTTGTGTTTAGTGAGCTGCACTTTGATCTTGTCTGGTTCGTTGGAGATTTCCACTTCTGAGTCCAGCTTTTTCTCAGCTTCTTCCAGCCAGTCAGTCAGCTTCCTCCAGGCTTCATGGAACTGGTGACAGCATCATTGTTTTATTTTTGTTATTAGATAAAATTCTAAATTGCTGTGAAACAGGCTCCAGAGGAGTGGAATTCAGAAGTAGCTTCTCACCTGCTTAGCACGTTTGCGAGCCTCGTCGAGGTGTCGCCCGCGGTCCAGAGACCTCTGCACCAGCTTGTCCCAGCGAGCCTGGACGCTGAGCAGCAGGTTCTTGATGAGAACCACATCCTGCTTCAAGCTGGCAAAGCGGAGCTGAGAGCCAGCCTTCTCCAGAGCCAGGACCTGCTCCCGATGCGTGTTCACTTCATTCACAAACACCTGTGGAAACGAGAGCAATGAGCATCCCAGATATCTTCAAAACCAGAGTGACTTCAGCGGCTTCTCTGAGGTTCTAACCTTGTGCTCGTCGATTTGGAAGAGGACCGTGTCCAGGATGAGGCTGGGGGGCTGGGCCATGTTCAGAGTTTGCTCGGCCTGAGTCAGCCAGTTGATGGTGTCCTGCAGTGAGGTCTGGAATCCTGTTGCCAGGGAAACGGCCTCTTCCAGCTTAGCCTGGACACGTTTTAAAGATTAAACCTTTCTCGCAGACGTAAACAGAACTAAACCAGAAGAGGACCATGCGCTTCATAAGTTCGTACCCTGCGGTCGTCCATCTTGGCGTTAAGGCTGGCCCACTTGTTTTGCAGCATGGCCAGGTTCTGCTGGGTCTGCGTGGTGCCCGGTCCGGCCTCCTCTCCTCCACGGGCCATCAGCATAGACTCTCCCTGATCCAGCAGACGGTGGTACTGTTCTGATCGCTGAGCCAGCTGAGCCTGGAGCTCCTGTAGACAGAGAGAAGAGGAGGTGCGGTTTGAAGTACCTGATGGTCACCACCTGCACAGCGTGCAAACTGATCCGCTCATGTCAGATGATATCACACGCCTGATTGGATCTAGTGAGGTGTTCTGGTTACCTCGTGCTGCTGCAGCTGCTCTCTGGCTGTTTCGGGGAGACCCCCGGTTGGTTTGGCAGCAGACAGGTGGCTCTCCGTTCTCCTCAGCCACTGGAGGAACTCCTCCAACTCTCCATGGAAACCTTCAGCCTGCAAAAGCACAGTGAAATATTTATCATGACTTGTTATCCTGCAGACTGAGGGGAAATCATCTGCTTTCTCGTTTTCCTGTACCTGCTGCAGAGCAGCTTCCAGAAGCTTCTGTCGCTCCTGCGTCTTCAGCAGCAGACTCTCCCAGCTCTGGTTCAGCTGATCCAGCTGCGCCCTCAGGTGGCTGGCCTCGTCGCCTGGAGAGGACTCCAGCAGCTCGGCAGCAGCACTGTTCACAGTCTCTACTGTGGCGTGGTGGGACAGCACATCATTACGCAAAACCTGTAGGAGAGGAAAGAGGTTAATTAGGGGTTCAAATTGAAATGCTTAGACTAACGAATCAGTACGAGGAAAAGATTACATCAAGATTGTTACAACAATAATCATGCAGACTTACGCTGTGTTTGGCCAGCTCGATTTCGATGGCCTTGGGGTCGGAGCTGACTGGTCGCTGGGTGTCCAGAGTGGTGTGTGTGTGGTTCAGCCACGCCTGCAGTTCAGAGAGGGCGTGCTGGAACTGACCCAGAGCCAGTAGGGCTCCCTCCAGCTTATGCTGCAAGGAAGAAACACAGAGACTCAGTCTCCAGAGGAGGAGTCAAACACGCTTCCCTTAATCTGGAGTGGCTTCAGTACCTGTCTCTGGGTGATTTTATCTCCCAGGTTCTCCCAGAGGTGCCGGAGTTCAGTCAGTGGCTCTTGGATCATGTCCCGATCTGTTTGGTCTGACACTTTTTTCAGTAGCAGCTCCCCCTGGTGGCAGAGCTTCTCCATGTCAATCTGCTGCTGGTACACCTCCACCTTGTACTGCTGCTCAGGAGAAACAAGCAGCAGTTAGCCCCCTCATACGAACACTAAACATCTGTAACTGATCCAAGCTTCAAGTGTCCGTCAGTCACGGATGACTGAGCAGCTTTTTACCAACCTTGAGTTCTTCAATCTGCTGTTTGACGGTTCCCAGATCAGTTCCCACTGTCGACATGTCACACAGTTTGATCACAGCGTTGTCCAGGTAGTCAAACATAGCCTGCAAATGATGCAGAGACTAGATCAGATTAAGAAAAAAGAAAAAAAGAGCTTTAAGCTTCTCTGCACAAACCTGCAGGGCATCCTGATATTGAACCGAGGCCGTCATCGCGTCATCCAGCCTCTCCATCCTCTCCCTCCACGTCCGGTTCAGACCCTCCCAGGCAGCGTTCATCTGAAGGACAAACAGGAGGCACCGGTGAGTCAACTTCTGGACAGCTTTAAAGCAGTTTCAGTGTTTCAGTTCTCACTTCATCTATGGTTTTCTTGACTTCAGGTTTTTCTGTCTCTCCACAGGCAAAGATGAGGTCAGCTCCAAGCGTCCTGACAAACTCTAGCTCCTCCCTCAGGCCGTCTGTCTCCGCCTTGATTGCCTAATTTTTTTGAAAAAATTCCCATGAGTCACTTATCTGACTAAAACAGCTCTGTTTTAGCCTGCAGCTCATCCTCAGACCTCAGCTGCCTCAATCTGCTGTTTGATGAGTGACGGGTCCACGCCCGGGTCCTCCAGGTCCTTCACGATGTCCTGGGTGTCTCGGAGCGTGGTCAGCAGGGCCACCACGTCAGCCCAGAACTTTCCGGACAAGTCCAGGACGTCGTTCAGTTTTCCCTCTCTCTCCTCGGCACGCTGCCGGATCTCATCCCACAGAGAGCGAAGGCGCAGGAGGCGGGAGCGAACAGCTGTGGCATAGGAGACACAGAGTCTCACTAGGCATCATGGGTAAAATGACAGTCACATACCAGGAGTTCATTAACCTAATTTGATCATTATTTTAACAACAGGGGTATGTTCGATCTTCAGAGTCTTGATGTCTGTGAACAGTGAGGACTTTCTTTTAAAAGAACCCAAAGCTCCCGAGGGGGCGATGTTACAAAGAGACATCTGTCCTGATTGTTCTCACTGGAAAAAATAAACTTTTCTGCTGATTCTGCTCATTTTATCTGCTGGTTCACTTGCTCTGGCTCCACTCCGAGGACCAAAGCTCACAATAAGAGCTGTAAAGGTTTCCATCATTTCACAGACCTCAAAGACCTTTCCTTAGAAGAATATGTTAAAAGCTCAGGAGGATTTAAAACAAATCTGAAAAAATTCTGAACTCTTTCTTCTGAGTCTTCACAACATTGAAGGTACATCTCTCACCCTGAGCAGCGGGGTCGTCGTGAGCCGCTCTGCTGATGAGCTCCTCTCCGCGGGCGCACAGGGCCGAGAAGCTCGGCAGAAGTTTATCCAGCTCCAGCCCCTGAGCACGATGCTCTGCCAGCTGCTCCCGGATCTTCTCCACCTCTGCAGCCACTGGAGGGGGCAGCCGCAGCCGCTGCACCGCCCCCTCCAGAGTCTCCAGGAGCGGGTCCATCTTATCATGAAACTGGAAGCAGAAAAAACAGAGGACACAGTTATGACGGAAGGAGGGAGAGTGGGTGATGAAGGTCACGAGTTGGAATACTTGGTGACATTCTGAAAGTGGGGAAACTGAGACTGAGTTTGCCTGCAGTAACAGCATCACACTTTCATTACATCATCCAGGGATGGAAAGGAACCATTCACACCCGAGTTCACTTAAGAGCGACTAGAGTGAGCTTCTGAACAGTGTTCCCTCACTATCTCGGCTCACCTTTCTCTGTCTTAGAGATTTTTGCCGTGTGATTTTCCCTGCTTTTTTTAAACAGCATATCCTATTCTGCATCCTGATTGGCTGGAGACCTTGTCAATCAATCTCCTTCATGCTGTGTCTCCTGTACAGATACGTGTAGCTCTCCAAATCAACATAAATCTTAAATTGTGATCAAATCTGTTTTCATTTTATAAAACTAGACTTGTTTTTCTGTAAAGGTTTGAACTTTGAGGGTTTAAATACGAGAGAAAAGTGTGAAAATGGTAATATAAGTGTAATATAACTATAACGTAACCCCCAAGATAAAAAAGGGAACACTGTACAACATACTACGGAGACTCCTGCAACTACAAACAGGACATACAAATGGGAAGCTAGTAAACTGGCTTATAGGAATAGAAGAAAAACGTTACGGGAGATTCATATCAAATACTACAACAATACATTCTCATGCTTTGACTCAGCAGAATCCTGGCTCCAGAACACACTGAAATGCTCTGGAGCTGCAGCTGTTTCTCATCAGAGACCTATGAGCTACCGTTATCAGTAGACAGCCTGTCAGCTTCAGTTCAGTAAAACAGGATTCAAAGTTCAAAACCGAAGAAGACCGAGCTGATATTTGTCTTCTGAGTCTTTTAAATACAAACAGATTAGTTGTAATCTTCACAATATTTAACAATAAACTGCTTTTTTTATGCCTTTAGCTTTGAAAACCAACAGTTTTCTTCACGTTCAGAAGTTTAAACGACAGCTTGATGCAGTCGTGGACTTACCTCTAGCAGCTGGGTGATTGCAGTGAGCAGTGACCATGAAGAAAATGGTGGAGAGGAGCAACACACAGCACACCCACAATGAACGAGGGATGGAGTTAGGTATGAGTGACAATGGGGGGGGGTTAGGTGAGAGAATGATGGGGGAGGAGACAAGGTGGTGGGAGTAAGATGGAATGGAAACAGGGTGAGTGGAGGAGGAGGAGGAGTGAGACATGGAGCGGTTTGAAGGGGGCGGAGGGTGGAGAAACAATACAGTGAGTTCAATCAGTCATGCAGTACATGTGCAAAGTGGCACGCGATATCCACTCTGTATTTTGATTTTTTTTCTTATTAGATAAAATGCAAAAGAATGAAACAAAAATGTACAATTTTTTTTTTTACCTAATTTCTAATTGACAGAAGGTCTCACTAAAACTTTGCTAAACAGGATATTAAAACAAAAGCTTAAGCTAAACTGTTATGTTTTACAGTTGTGGGACAATAAAGTTTCATTTGAATAAAAAAAAAACAACACAATGCAGAAAGCTCAGGCCTGCTCGTCTGTGTCGTACCTGTGCAGACTGGGACACTGCCTCATCCAGCACTGTGGCACGACCTTTCACCTCCTCCTTGATGGCCAGGTAGCGCCTCTCGGCGTCCATGTAGCGCTGCCTCACCGTCGCCCCCTCCTGGAGACTGAGTTCTGCCAGCTGGGGCCCGATCTTCAGCAGCTTGTCGATGTGAGGCTTGTGCTCGGCGATGGACTCCCTGAGCAGCTGGACGGGGAAGTGGGGAGAGGAAAGAGATGAGTTGGTGACATTTAGCTGTTGAAAAGAAGGGGACCACAGAAACTGATGCTAATACCCTCATCTGGTCTTGCTGCAGACGGAGAGCGTCTGTGTCGATGGCTGGAGGTGGAAGCTGAGTAATGAGGGTTTCTGTTTCACACAGCCACGGCTCCAGCTCTTCGTGAGTCTCCCAGAACCGCGCCACTAGAACCTGGGCCTGCTCCAGCGCAGAGAACCGCTCGCTGTGATTCTGACTTACTGCGTCATAACGAGCACTCAGAGAGTTGGTCTTAACCTGAAGGAGATCAAGGAGACAATCAGAAACTGGATTTGATGCTTTTTGGTATCTAAATAAACTGCGAGCGACTTGCCATCAGAGCATCTTTCTGAGCGTAGCTGCAGGCCTCCATGATGTCCTCTCTGGTGCTCAGGAGCTGATCGACAGTGTCTTTGTGTCGGATTATGTCAATGTTGAAGGCCCTCTGCACTTGCAGCTGAGCCACGGTCACGTCAGGCTCCAGACTGAGAGGCCCCAGAGACGCCAGCTTACGCTCCGTCTCTGCAACCCAGGCCAACTCTGCATCCACTGCCTCCTCGTACTGACAGCAGAAGTTACATTTAGCAAGATTGTTGGAAATCAGAATAATTGCGACTTGGAGGGGTTGCAGTACCTGCTGTGACCTCTGGATGGCAGCCTGCACCAGCTGCACCCGCTGAGTGATGGTTTCGTCCGCATGCCGGTATCTCTGATTGGCATCAGCCACAAGGCGGTCCAGGCCTTCGCGAGCTCGCCACGGCACCAGGTCCAGGAGGGCGTTTCCCACCTCGTTAACTGTGTCCAGAACCAGACGCTTCTCAGCAGACACTTTCTTCAGCTCCTGCAGAGAAGGAACACAAGAGCCCACAATCACACTCTAAAATCTACAAGTTCTTCAAGATAAAATGAGACGTTTTCTTAAAAAAAAAGATTTGAGGTAAAGTCAAAGCGGAATAGAAACTAAAAATGTCAGTGAAGATAACTGAGATACAGACACTTGAGAAGGCGAAAATCCTTTCAAAAGCTCTCACAGACTTGAGTTATCAGTGTTGCTATGGTAACCCAGCCTTGGGTGGGCTGAAACTGGAAAAGCTGAAATGTCATGAAAAGAGCATTTTGAAAAAAGCCTTTAATAAACAGCAAAGTGCCTTTATTAAAGAACATCTTCAAGAAGATGAAGAATTTCTCTTTTCAATAACTACACGACCATTTACTGCAAATAGTCTTCATATGCAGACAGAAATAAAGCAACATCAGCTCTGGCTTACCAAACTCTTAAAAATGGCAATTTATTTCCTGTAAAGTTGTTTTAAAGTTTCGTTGATGAAGTTTAGATTGTTTCTTTACAGTAAAAGTAAAGAAAAACACAAGATGCCTGAAAGTTTAAACATTGTTGTTGTTTCTGAAGTTCTTCTGATATATATAAAAGATTCTGCATGACGTGTAATGTACGACGGACTATTACGGCCGCCAATGATGTGTCGTGCTTTAAGTTGTAGATTTATGACTTTTAAAGTCAGAAATGTATGACTTTTTCTCCTAAATTTAAGACTCTTTGACCAAAATTTACAACTTTTTCTACTAAAGACTTTTTTCTCTTAAATGTACATGTTTTAAAGTTGTAGGTTTACAACTTTTAAAGCCAGAAATGTACACATTTTTTTTCTCCTAAATTTCTGACCTTTTTTCTCCTAAATTTATGTTTTAAAGTAGTAAGCTTGCAACTTCTAAGGTCAGAAATGTAACTTTTTTCTCTTAAATTTATGTGTTTTAAGACATAGATTTATGGCTTATAAAGTGAGAAATATATACTTTTTTCTGATAAATGTATCACTTTTTTTCTCCTAAATTTATCACTTTTTTTCCTCCTAAATTTACGTTTTTTTTAAAGTTGTAGATATACGACTTTTAGTCAGAAATTTACGACTTTAAAACATAAATGTACATGAAAAGAAAATCAGAAATTTAGTTAGTAACTTCTAAAGTCATACATTTACGACCTTTTTCTCATAAATTTACAACTTTAAAGTCATACAATTTTTACATTTTGTTTGTAAAAACGCCCTAATATTCCATCGTAATCATGA
>NC_050522.1:13528947-13535415 GCF_002922805.2 Oryzias melastigma
AAGATTCATGAGATTTCCCACCAAGTCTCTTCAACTGTTGGTAAATGCATTAGTATCAGGTAGCGACAGTCCAGTGTGAACACCAGATGCTAAAAGTGTGTTCCGTAGATTAAAATATTTTAAATCCAAACACTAAAAGACTCCTCCCTTACCTTCTGCCTCTCCTGGTAGGTGGGCGTGGCATCAGACTCTCCGTTGTTAAGTTCTGCCTCCACTGCATCCAGCCACTGATTGACGTCTTCATGGGCGCTGGCGAAACGCGTGGACAGCTGCAGCGCCTGCTCAAGGGTGCGCAGCGCTTTGCTGCTACTGGCTGTCATCTCAGCATAGCGAGACTTGATCCCATCCAGCTTCTCCTGGATCAGGAGAACTTCCTCACCTGTAGGAGGACATCCAACCCAGATGAGGACATTGAAAACAAACAACAGATCAGGAGAAAGTGCATTATAGTAAGACTAAAAGGGATTCAAGAGATGAGGCATGAATTGAATGATGAGATCACCTGTGGTCTGCTTGAGTAAAGCTTGTCCGTTCTTGATGGCCTGGTCTACAGTTTTCTTCCTGCTCAAGATTTCTTCATTTAGAGACTATGAAAAGAAAAACGAAGAAGATTAGAATGTTTTTCCATTATGGTTGTTGAAGGCATGATCATGTATTTAAGGTGAAAAATGGCTTAAAACAATGGAAATGAGATGCATCTACGTCACACTTGTGGAGCTCCACAGATCGTCGTACCAGGCTGTGTTTGTGCTGCTCGGCCAGCTGCTGGGGCTGGTAGCTCTGCACGGAGACCTGCGACAGCCTCTGAGCCACCTCCTCCAGCCAGTTCAGCACCTCCACCTCCTCCTCCCCAAACAGCTGGGCGTTGGCAAGCGCCTGCTCCAGCAGGGCCGCCCGCCTCGTGCACCAATCAGTAAGATCTGAGTGACCCGACCTCACCGCCCCCACGCGCTCCCGCAGCCAATCCTGATCGGCCGCGCTGCTGAGCGGCCACAGTGATTGGCTGAGGGACTGGAGGTGATCAACCTCAGCTTTCCGTGAAGAAACGTCTTCTTGGAGCGCCTGGGAAGTGTGTGTGTTTGTGTGTGTTTGAATCAGAAAAGGAGTGAGATAACAAAAAAACAACAGAAAGCAGATGGATAAATAAAAAAAGACAATGGAGATGACAAATCATAAACTGAAAGGAAGTAAAACATCAAAAAATAACTCAACATATTCAAAATTGACAAAACTGAAACAAATATAAAACAAATGAATGGTTGTTTGTAAATGTGCGCGATTGTCCAAAAGTGAACGTGTGTTTTAACTAGAGCTATGAACTTCAACACGTTGACACACGTGATTAAAAGAATTAACATGTTAATATTTGTTAACGCAAATGAATTACATGTCGCGAAGAAACAGTTGTTCGCTTTGCCTCTGCGGTTCAGACTTCAACGGCGTGCGTTAAAACACTTCGTCAGTTATTATCCCCCTTATAACGATGATCGCTTTATAATTTTAAACAATTCAGACGATAAAAATGAAGGAAAAAATTTCTCTCTCACCTGTTTTTATTCAAAAGATTGTTTGTGGGATAATTTGCATCATATCTTTTTTTATTCATTTATTTTTTGTTCTTGTTTGGAAAAAAAGAGATGCTTTCTGTTATATAAAATGTAGCTGGTTGATTAATCGTGATTAATCACAACACTAAAGTGTGATTAACCTGATTAATTTTTAAAATTGATTGACAGCAGATTAACCTGATTAATTTTTAAAATCGATTGACAGCACTAATTAAAAATAAACTGTCTAAATGTGTCCGATTTCATATTGTGACTATACACAGATAATAAGTGGCGAGCAAATAGAGTGACTAAAAAAATAACAGCGATTAATTTTTGCGATTAATTATTTTTAACTCGATGACTGCAGCTGCATTCAGACACCTCGGTATGTCCTCAGGTTTGGACTTTCATGTACCTTATGTTTGATGATCTGCTGGGAGATCTTGGCTGTTTGGGTTCCCATGGGCTCGGCGGAGCTCAGGCGTCTCTCTGTGGCACTCAGCCATTCTCCAAGAGGCTCCAAGGCTTCGTGGAACTGAAGAGCTAAAACCTGCAGCTCCTCCAGCTGCCTCTGTCTGTGAGGGGAAAAGACAAAGACACATACTCCGGTTTAAAGTCAGCTCTCTTCATCTTCTGGAAGTTAAATAAAAAGACACTTCGATACTCTTCTTAAGTTCTTAGATTAGACTGTTTAAATCCTACAGCTCTTTTTTTATGACTAGAATTTAGATATTATTTGCAAAAGTCTGACCCAAATGTCTGATTTCTAATTATTTTCTGTGAACTTTGATTTTTTTAGATGTCAGATCACTTCTAAATATACCTTTTTCTCATACTTCTTTTTTTTACATTCAAGTATAACAATTGTAAAAATGTTAATTTTTATCTCTTCTATCTCAGACTTACCTACGTTTTTTTTTTTTAATTAATCTTAGACTCAACCTCAGAATTATGTTTTTTTTCTGATAATGCTTAAAAACACAAGAATTTACATTTTTTGAAAAGCTTTAATTTCTCACAAATTATGTCAGATTTTTTTTACAGTAAAACTAAGAATTTGTGACAATTTTGATTAAACGAAAATACAAAAATGACGACAAAATGAAGACAAGCTCAGTGGCTTTGTGCTAGAGTGTCCGGCCTGAGACTGGAAGGTCATGAGTTCAAATCTCGGCCGAGTCATACCAAAGATTCTAAAAATGGTCCCAAGTGCCTCCCTGCTTGACACTCAGTATTAAAGGGTTGGATATGAGGGGTTAAACCACCAACTGGTTCCTGAGCGCGGCTGTGTCTGCAGCTCACCGCTGCCCAGGGGATGGGTCAAAAGCAGGGAACATATTTCACACATCTAGGTGTGTGACAGCTAATGGGACTTTAACTTTTAAGACCCTGACAAAGAAGATATGATATGAATTAATACTATAATCTACTCAAACCTTTTTCAGAAATCTGATAAAAGCTATACTTTCCTCTTGAAAAGTTTCATTAAATGTTCATAACATTTTAATCACAAACAGCAACATAACAAGCTTTTGAGCTAAATACAAAAAAAACCTTATCAACCCCACAAGAAAATAAGAAATTAAATTCAAATGATCATTTTGGAAGTTTTGAAGCAGATGCAGCGTGAAAAGTAAAGGTCTGCCATCCTGCTTCTGTGTGCCAAGAAAACCTTATAGCGTGTTATGGTATGCCCTTATAGCAGATGGTGAAGAAACGTCTGATAAATCACAGACGCTCAGCGTGGAGATGTGGAGCATCAACAAAGCTTTACATGATCAGACATGTTTGAGATCTCCAACACTAAACCACCCTTCTCTGTACGTCTACAATCATTTCCACAGAACAGGGAAGTTTCTGACAACGACCCGAGAAACCGACATTAATGACAGACGTATGTCATTGGGAACAGACACACTACATAGTTGAAATGATAACGAGAAGCAGCAAAAGGGAAAAGGTGCTTGTTTCTAATTCACCACATGTTTAAGACCATGAAACAACCTCCTAAAAAAACTGAATCTGCTCAACTTCAGGAGATCTTCTAAAGCAGCAACAAATGTTTATGATTCATTTTCTGATGCTAAATGTAAAGATGGCAAAGATGGACGTTATCTATGAAAGAAAATCCTTTCTAAGGTGAAAATATGGTCTTCTTGTCAGATCTTTAAAATCCAGGAGATGGTTTACCTGCTGCTGGCCTTATCCAGCAGATCAGACCATCTCTGTGACAGACTCTGGAGCTGGCTCTGGATCTTCTCCCGGTCCTGAGTGTCTGCTGTGGCTGCGATCCTCTCTCCTTCAGCACGGATCATCTCCACCGTTGGTCGGCGGTCGTCCAGCAACCTTTGAAGCAGCTGCGGGATGCAAATATACATTTTCAGGTACAAAAGCAAAGGGGAAAAACACCAAAAGAGTATTCACAATTTTTATCAGTGTTGATATTAAAATTTAATACCATGTTTAAAAAGTATTATCGTTAGTTTTTCCATGAAAACTGTCTCTATACAAAAAACAAAAGTACTAAAAAAAATCAGCTATTTTGGATTCTGTTCTGGACTGGGGGGAATAGACCTAGGGGTTAGAAAACACTAGAAAATACTTTGCAAACGTTCTGAACTTCAACCAATCCCCTTGCTTTGCAGCAGTCAGAACAGATTGCTGAGACGGCGGGATTGATCAGTGACACATAGACACAGGACATGTGCTGGACACAGCAGGAAACAATGTTCGACCTGTTTTTGCTGCAGTCTGACAGTCAGAACAGATGCAGTGAATGTGTCTGAATAAGTTACTGTTATTGTTGACGTCCGAGTAAAATTTTAAACGACCTGTTCTACTTTAGCTTTACTTTTGTATCTAGAAAACTTTCACGTCTCAAAAGCAGCTAAAAGAAATCTAAAACTGGATTTTATTCTTCCACCTCCTCCTCCATCCTCCTACCTTCTGTTCTTGGATCTGGGCCTTGACCACGCGGTACTCGGCAGACGGAGGCTTCTGATTGGCCACCAGCTCTTCTGTGTCGCTCAGCCAGCTTAGCAGAGGCTCCAGAGCGTCCTGGAACTTCCCACAATGCAACAGTGCCTCCTGCAGCTGGGCAATTCGCTCTGCCACCTGGGAACAAAAAAATTTCATACATCCTTAAATTTCCCATCAAAGTTTGTGTTTTTAATTTAAAATAATCTATTTTTTAAACAAATGAGGAAGCAGTATTTTATTTTGAAAGGCCTTTGGAATCCCCAATCTGTTCCTTAATATCCAAAAACTTTTAAAAACGATTGTATTGTTAATTTAAATATTTAAAAATCTGCATCATTGCACAGAATAAGAACAAAAAAAATAATATGTTTGATAATAAGCTCATATTTTAACCACAATGTGCTCAAGGTGGTGAATTCTGAGATTATTTTCAAAGCAAAGGTTTGCATGACTTCAGAGTCCTACCCGCTTGTTGAGTGAGTTCCATCGCAGGTTGGTGGCCTCCAGGTCGTGCTCCAGCGCCTGCGTGTCGGTGTGCTTGGCTGCGCTCTGGATCAGACCCTGTCCCACTGCGTTGATGTGCTGCAGTTTGGGCTGAATGCTGTCCACCTGTTCTCGCTCCACCGCCTGACAGAGGAGGGAAGGAGAAGATGATCTTAACATCCAGAGTCATTAAAAACAAACCGATCGTTTGAAAATTAAGGCCCAAATTTACAAATTTCATTTTATTGAGGGAGAAACAGGCAGTTGGGATGTGTAGAGACGGAGGACAGGAAAAAAGAGGGTGAAGTGAAGAGAAGAAAAAAAGAGGGATTACATGGATTACTTTCAAATGAGTCGGGGGGAGTCGCTGAAAAAAGCTGACACACAAACACACATCCTCACACTTCACGGATGAATCCAACCTTCACTTAATCACACACAAAGGAACTCATGAGCTGCACCAGCAGATGTTTATAGAAGATAAACACATACAAGCCCGCCTGTCTGGACTCATAGCTCAGGCGTACGCATGGCGGCGCGGAGACGGAGCCATCTTGTGATGACAATGGAGGCGGGCGTCTGACAGTAAAGACAACCAGACTCCTGGTTGGAAAAACGTCGGGCAGCAGCCAAAAACGTACAGGGAATGTGGACGTCAAGCAAAACAACAAAAAAACTTTACACACTTTTAATTCCTAAACATATCAAATTATTAATTTTAACATATTAAAAACCACACCTTTAGAATTTCATCTTATTGAACAGCAAAGGTGTTAAAGTGACAGAGACTCTGCTGCATTCTTTAAAAAACATCTCCCATAATCCAGAAAATCCACAGAAGCGTTCCACAATTCCACCATCCCTAACCAGAGCTGCTTCACCACATGGGAAATGTTGCTGTACGCGATGAAATCCTTCAATGTCGGGATGCTGGCCGCAGTAATGGGGGTGGGGATGGGGGGGGGGGGTTCCTCGAGGAGTCCTGACATTTCAAATAAACCCTCAGAAGGGAAAATGGGACTACTGGTGGTTTGATGCTGCAGCAGCAAAAACCCAAATGACCACACAGAGAGGACACACAAACACCAGAATGTGGTCAAAACAAGGTCTGCGGGAAAAATCGCTGGTTTGGCACAGCGTAAACGTGGAAGCGGGGGAGGAGGATAACTCCAGGGAAAATGTGGAAATGAGCGTTTGACTTCCAGGAAGGACATGTAGGAAGTGGCAGAAAAAACTTCCCCATTTTAAAAGGATCAGAAAAATCCATCAAAACTGTTCAATCTCAGAAAAAGACTCAAGATTGTTTAACAAATCCCACCTCCAGAATCTAAAAAGTGCTTCATCTTTTTCTAAAATATGTGATGAAGAAACTGAAAATGAGAGTACGTGTCTATAAAGCTGATCCTGAATGTCTACAAACTGGACACAGGCCAGATCAAAATGCTGCAAAAAAAAA
>NC_050522.1:13535439-13548118 GCF_002922805.2 Oryzias melastigma
AAAATTGACAACAGAATGTATTGTGGTTCACTTTCCTCACATGAATAGAGTGGTTGAAAACCCAAGTTAAAGAAAATTATATTCTTGTGGCATTTTTCTGACGATTAGGGACATATATAAAGATAATAAAAATGTTTTTTTTTTATTCAAATCATGGTGAATCAGGAGCAGACACAAAAAAATCTGCTTTAATTTGTTACATAGAAAATACGCTGGGCAGGCCACACGTTTCCTGCTCTGTCTTATTCTGATGCATCAACTTGCAGACAAATAGATCCACGTGCATCTTTGTTTTCCTCGTCTAAGCTAAAATCTGGCTCTAAACTGTACGGCTGGACAGCTATGGTGCTCGACATTTTTGTTGCACTGGTAATGTTAGGTTGGTGGCTTTAAACTAAAGCCGTATTAAAGTTCTGCAGGTTGCACTTCTCAGTAGTAGTGCTCAAACACATTCCTCTTTGTAAGGAGCTGACATATGCAGACCTTTTCTGGAAGTTTATGGGGCTAAAAGTTTCTGCACCACAAATTTCACAGGTTTCTGTTTATCTGGTGAAAGTTTGGCCTCAAAGATCGCATCCCTCGTGCACCGCAGGTGGAAGTCAAATGTGAATGAGCAGTTTGTGTGTTTCTGTGAGGATGCAGCTGTGTTGTATCGATGGGCGTCTCTGCTGCGTGCAGCAGGAAGTCTGTCTGCCAGAACAACAATGGCTGCAGCCGTGACCCCCTCCACCCTTTATCCTTGTGACGTTCTGTGTGTGAGAGAAAGACGGGGGGGCATGGGGTAATGCCGAATGAAAATAAACTAAGTGCACCCATTCATCATTGCCCTATTCGCTGAAATAGAAGTGCATTGGCTGCTGGTCATGTGTTGTTTTCCTGCAAGTTCTCCCTCCTCTTTCAGCCACCTCCTCCTCTCCTCCTTCTCTCTCTGCAGCTCTGAGTGTCTGAATCCTCCAAACCAGAGCTCTGGAAAAAGTCCCACATACTTGTCATTCTTCCCCACCTAAGCAGCAAAACACGCATGCACTCCAAACCGAGCCTGACTTTCTCCACCCATCAGCCCTCCCCTGCATTATCATTCACTTCTTTAGCTCTTTTCTTTTTAAAGTTCACTTAAAGTAAAAGTGTTCCTCAGTGGTCTTTTAATTCTGTTCATGTTGGTTTAAGGCAAAATCAAAATTGTTTTCTAGGACATGTTTCTGCAAATCGGCAGAAGTTCGTTCAAAATTTGCCTCTCAGTTATGATCGGGACTGCTGGCACAGAATAGGGCCTGCCTCCATTTCCCATCATCTATTAAACAATATTGGTGCAACAAAAATGGTGAGCAGTACTAAGGCTACAGTTTTAAGAATAGATGCCAACTCAGGCGAGGAAAATTAAGACACGTATCCTTTTTCCAACTCAACTTTTTGTATGTTCACAACAATTTGAATTAAGAAATACTCAGAAATGCAATTTAAAGCTTAATTTCATGATGGTATAACAAGGAAAAATGCCTCAAGTACAAGTTTTTTTTTTTTTTTTTAATCAGAGTGAGTCTTTAAAACCACCCCTGCCTCAGATGCCCACTCTTTTTCTTGTCCTTCTCTTCTTTCTCCGCCTGTCCATCTGGACTGCAAACCCACATCGGCTTCCTTTCTTCAGTCACAGTTTCTGCACCAACAAACAACCAGTGGAAAAAAATGAAGGTGGATGTCAGGAAAGCAGGAGGATACAGGTGTGGGAAACATCACCCGGACACGCAGCAATGACACGCAGATTCTGGAGTCCTTCAACGCATGAAATCCATACCGAATAAAATGCTAGCTTTCAATTAGTTTAACTGAAAGAAGCTGCAGTTTTTTCATTCTTTGAGATAAAATTCAACCTCATCCCATCTGGAAAATGAAAGAGAGGGAGACAAATCAGGTGAATTACTAAAGTTGACGACTGTGACGACAGATCCGATTACAGAGTTCACTGGACTGCAGTTTTCATCCAGCTCAAGCTCATAAATAAACATAAATTGGATTTTTATGTGTATGAATGAGCACAAACTATGTTTAACCATGACTGGAAAAACTGTTGATGATTTAAAACTCAAAACCTTTACGTTGGCTGTGTTGACAAGTGTTCATAAGAAAAGAAAGGAAACTAATTTGTGAGGAAAATTGAGCACCTCAACGACTCCTCATCACGCCTGCGACAGTCACACCCGTCTCCTCTACCCTCACGCGTTCCCTCTCTTCCTGTCTTTCAAGCCCCGTCCTTCCTGGCTCGCTCCTTTCTCTTTCAACAAAAACGAGAATCAGAGCGAGCAATCCAGACAGAAAACAAAAAGTTTCCAAACAATAGGGAGACCAATTTTCTAGCTAGGTTTTTACCAGTCCAACCACAGACTGATACACAACTCATGCAAATGTGGGGAGCATTCAAAACATGCTGGCCAAAGCTTTCCTATAAACCCCGCCCTCATTGGTTGCTTTTTTTTTTTCTAGATAAAAGGATCAACAGTTCACCGTATGGTAGGCTTTTATTTTGGAGAAAACTTTATTCCCTGTGATGCAGTAAAAGGAATAATACTAGTTAACAAAAAAAAAATAATTCCCTTCGTCCAAAATTCCAATTTGAATCAATCATGAGTTGAATAACATTAGCTGCTGCTTCTGCTTTCATGTTTTCCAGAGTACCTGAAAAACCGCCCCCCCTCAGTTCTCTGCTTGTCACTGGTTTGTCCTGGAGGCGGATGCAGCGATCCACAATTATCACATCAATCAGAGCGAATGCGGGAACCGCAGAGCTGAAGCCACCTGGCTGTCTCCTCTCTGCTCCACGATTACCTCCCACCGCTTCAGAAATGAAGATACAGGATGTTCAGTTACATTAAACCATTTAGAGCTTGTTTGTTCCGAAGAAAAAATTTTGACTTTTCTGGTAAATCGGTTTACTGTAAGCTTAAAGAGCAAAATCTGTGCAGCTCAAAGTCACACTACAAATCGTGAAAACTTAGAAAAATTAGAGGAAATGTGGAGGAACTGAAAAATATCAGTGCTGTAGCTGCAGGCAGAAACACGAGCAGCATGAGAAAAAAAAAGTCATTTCAGAAAAGCCTGCTGTCTGTCGGTCAGTATGAACTCAGACAGCATGCAAAGCGAGTCCATCTGTCTGTCTGTCTGTTGGACACACACACAAACTCACACACCTCTCCTAACAATGAGCTCCATGTTAATCCCGGGTCCTTCTGCTTGGCTCCGCCTGCCAGTACGGCTCTCTTATCATCGCTCCAAGGCCTCGTGCAGAACTACAAGGTGCTTCCTGGTAAAAACAACCACTTCCCTACACACACACACACTTCTTCCCTTTCTGTGCTTCCTCCTTTGTTTTCCTAAATTCTGTCAGTGAGTTTCTCTGTCCTTCTCACCTTTTCATCTCTCAATTCATTCCTATCAGCGACTGATCATCAGAGCCGCCTGTTTGTTTTGTTGCATAACTTCGATTTGCACAGCAGCACGACAATAAAGTGAAAATATACAAAAAGCTGCAACAAAGATTTGGAGCAGCAGCAACAGAGATGCAGGCCTCCACTTGGTTTTGGAACATTCTTATCTGATACCTAAGTTTAAGCTTCACACACTGCACAATCACCCTCCCACCTTTCAAACAAACACCCAGACCCACAGTTTTAACTCTCACCTCCTTATCTCAACGCCATCCAAGCATGCAGGAGCAGAGAGATGTTTGTGGACAGAATGAAAGAAGGATGACTGTAGCTCATTTTATCATCACTCCTGATTTGTTATAATATGAAAGACTTGAAGCAAAAACATAATTTTCATCTTTTGATCTATTCTAAAAGCGTTACCGGTGGTATTTCAATAATATTCTTGCAGATTTTAGCCAAAACAAACAAAAAAACTGTTTAGTTTTCTAGGACATAGTTTCTGCAGAGTGGCAGTTGTTTATTAGAATTGTACCTCTGAGTTGTGGGACTGTTGGAGCGGAGTAAACCTTCCCCATTTCCCATCATCCCTTTGTTTACCATCTCTCCTGCTAGATAACAGCCCCTCACAACTCCAACCTAATATTACCGGGGCAACAGAAATGGAGATCAATATAAAAATGAAGATGCAGTAGAATGGAGCGGAGCAGGGAGCCTGTGATTTGTACTAGTAGGTCCTACAAGCAACAAACTTTTTCCAATAGCGTTGTTTCGTCTGCTCCTGATTCACAGCAAATTGAATAAAGAAAAACTTAGAAATGCAAAATTAATCATAATTTTCTTTACATAGGCCTTCCATCTTGAGAAAAATGCTACAGGAATATGTTAAAAACATAATTTTCATTGGAGTGGGTCTTTAAAAATGTTAAGAAAAGCTCGTCCCCTAAATGCCTACTTAACTGATGCTCAAAACACAGCAAAAACGGTTTTCTCTAAGTTAAAGAAGCCAAAACAGTTGCTTGCATGCCCACTATAAAATGTGACCTTTAAAAGCAAAAGCGAAAAAAAACAAAAAAAAAACCAGCTATTTATGTTTTCCTTTCTATCAGTCATTTCTGCCTTTAGTCACTATTTGATTTCAACTTTTCTTCTCAAGAACAATGCTGCTTTTGTCCTGAAAAACACAGCACAACATCAGTTTCTTTGGAAACTTTGTTTTGATGTATATCATAGAAGATATGATTCTACAACCCTTTTCAGGTCCAAACCAGCATTTTATGATGTCAACAACTTTTTCCAGGACTGTTTTTTTTTCTTTCCCCCAATCTGGAAGTCATGTCAGGTCATCTGCTCTGCAGCACACCATATCTGCCTTCATTAAACCAAAGCCGGAGGGACTGAGTGCAGAGAACAAACAGACGTTGACTGATAACAAACACAAAGATCTCCCACACTCCTCAAACACAACAGGGGGAGGGGGCAACACGTGCCTGATAGGAATTGTGTTTTGTCCTGGGTCCTTTAAGAACCCTTTCACAAGTCACCTGTTTTCTCCTAATAGACAAAAGTCTCTCCTCTTTGAAGTATTATACCCCACCACTTAACTTATTTTAAAGGTTTCTATAAAAACTAAAGAAATCAAAAGTCTATGACCAACAAAAAAGCAAACATGAGTCAGAAGGGTCAGATGTAAAGTCAACGGGAAAGTATGACAGGTTGTTAAACAATATACCCTTAGATACAAACACTGCTTTACATGCAGCTCACATTTCAGAGGAACACAAGAGAACACTCATACAACACAAACAAGAGCTAATCCAGAAAATGTCACCGTGATTGAGAGTCCTGCGATGCAAACCCCATCTTCCAGGCTTCATTAAAGATCCACTCGACACAGCAGTAACCTTGTATACACAGTGCAGCTGATTGCATTTTCATAAACGCCGACAGTGGTCATGAAGTTTTTCTCCATATACAAATGGAGTATTGTCTTCAAAGACGTTTCTCACACCAAAGACAAATGAGGTGAAAAGCCTCAGTGATATCTCAGACATGTGAGGACAGATGCATTTACCAGAAAGCAGCAACAACCTATTTTCTGGGTTGACTTTTTATGATTGAACCACTCAAAGGTTAATTTAAACAAAAACTTTCTTTAAAATAGTTTAAAGAACTTCATTTGGCTAGATGAATTACTTTCTTGACCAATTTTGGGAGATTAGAGCAAATCCTATGATGAAACCAAATGAGGTATTTGAAATTTGTGTTGCGAAAGACGGCCTTCAAGGTAAGTGTTAAGTGCCTCAAAACAACATATTCTTCAGAAAATACGTAAAAAAGCAGCCAATCTCCTTTAGAACAATTTACAACTATTGCTTAATCCCACTTTCATGAAATTACCTCCAAAAAGTAAAACAAAACTAAACAAAAAGTTTAAGCATACCTTCAACTGTGTCTCCGTCTCAGAACATTGTTCTGACGCTGGTTCATTTTCTTCATTTTTACTGTCAGGTGTTGTTTCAAGGTCAGTGGAACAAGATGGAACCACTATCTGGGCTCCATCCTCCTCAGGTACACACACTTGTGATTGCTGGCTTGTCTCAGATTGTGCAAATAGGTTCTGCAGCAGGCCTGGCTCAAGCTGGTCCCACACTTGTCCTCTAGACACCACAGCAGGAAAATCCAAAGTAGAACCATCTGACTCCCAGTCACTGTCACCTGTCATAGATCCCAGGAAAAATTCCACTCCGTCCAACCCAGACTGGTTCCCCTCAGA
This sequence comes from Oryzias melastigma, assembly GCF_002922805.2. Lineage (NCBI taxonomy): Eukaryota > Metazoa > Chordata > Actinopteri > Beloniformes > Adrianichthyidae > Oryzias > Oryzias melastigma. The sequence continues at coordinate 13,541,635 of NC_050522.1, forward strand.
GTAGGAATCCAAGTCTAGTTCCTGAGTTTCTTCACAGGCTGAGCCAATATCTGACGATCCTGGCTGGGGTCGCTCAGGAGCTGCCATGTAAACAAAGCTGTCAGGAGAGAGGATGAACCCCCCCTCATCTTCTTCACCCCCTGGGTTCTGGATGGAGGGTACTTTGAGGACAGGGCTGGGTGGAATGGAGTCCCCTAGGGGAGAGGGTGGGCAATCACTGGGGTACTGGGCAGGTACAGAAACAGCCAGGTAAACAAAACTATCTGACATCACAAAAGCCTCAGAGTCTTTCGATTGTGCACCGCAGGCGTCGGACATTAAAGATGACTGAGATAAAGAAGAAGGGACTGAGTCTGTGGGCTGAGGGAGGGTAAGAACAAAAGAGTCTGATTTAGGGGTGCTAGCTGTCACTCCCATTGCAGTTTCCAAATCTGGAGCTTGATCAGGCATGTTCAAACCTGAGGCTACATCACACAAGAAAACCAAGTTCTCAGTATCCGACACAACGGAAGATCCTTCTGTGTCACAGTCTGTTACCATGAAAGGCTCGCTGGGGTTTAAGGAGACAGCCTCGTCTCCACAGGAAGTCTGAGGGTCAACATCCTGTTTACATTCACTGTCGATATCTTTTTCTGTCATGTGCCGAGGCTCAAGGGAGTCATCCAAGAGAACTCCCTTGCTATTGTCCAAACTTGACGCAAATGTGTCATTCGCATCCCACTCAGTGACAGACTCCTCTTCTGCTTTTATTTCCCCTTCAATCAGCTTCATCTGCTCTTCAGCATACGGGTTCAGGGGGCTGTGGCACAAAGACGAAGCCCTCTCTTCATAATCAGCTTCATCGTGCTCTGATGAAGCTCCACTATCCAGATCTGTCTCACTCAGAGTTGGTCTGTAGTCATCGCATACTTGGGTGACATCACTAAGCCCAGTTCTGTCTGGTTGGGCGACAAAGGCCCCACTGGAATCAGATTCCAGCAGCTGACCCAGAGCAGAGTCTGTTGGACAGCTCTTCTCCTCTTCTTCCATCTTTACAGCATCCTTGTCCTTAAAATCAAAGTCTTCATCAATAAAACCATGTTCCCTTTGATGATCTTGTGCTTTCTTAGATTCAGAGTTTTCTATATCTATGTGCTTAGAGCATGTTTCCTCTAAGGCCACATGAGCAGTATCTGCAGAGGTGACTGCATTTTGTGAAAGGGTTTCTTTGAAATCTACCCAAACGCAGTTTTCTTCCTCATCTCCCTCCTCTTCCTCTAAACAGGGGAGAGAGTAGGGATCACAGAGTGGCTCGGAGTCGACGCTCATCTCAACTCCCTCTTCCTCTTGACACTGCCTCTCCAGCTCAAGGAAAAGGTCATCTGACTCTGCACCAGAGCTGAGGCAAGGTGATGCACTGGGTGCCCCGAGGCCCTCAAAACCTGTAGGTGGGGTCAATAGAGGCCAATGCCCAGAAGAGGCAGTTAGATCCCACCCCTCTGCTTCTAGAGTTTCCTTGTCCCAAGACTGGGTAATTAGCTCCCTATTGTCCATTTTAAGAACAGCCTCCCATTCTCTCTCCTCTCTCTCAGCCATTTCTTCTTCTATTAGATCCCTTTCTTTTTTCTCAACCTCCTCTTTTCTCTCAGCTTCTGTGCTGATCTTCTCCTGGTCCTCGTCTTCCAGTTCCTCAAGTATCCTGCGCTCATCTTCTTCAAATTTAAGTTCAGACGCTGTGCGTTCTCTGAGCTCACATCCAGGAGAGGCCCATCCCAGCAGCCCTTCTTCATTTCCCTCCTGACTGATACAGGGGGAGAGGGGTAAACCCCCATACAAAAACCCCTCTTCCTCCTTCAAGAAGGGAGATGGGGGGTCTAAAAGATAAAGTGACTCCTCATCTGTGCTGTTATCTTCTCCTAACAAAGGGGGTAATGGAGGTAGCACAGGGAAGTTGTGTCTCAGGCTGGCTTGATTTCTTTTTCCTGTTATACTGCGCGGCCATGTGCGGGCCTTAGTGGGGGGGCAGAAGACAGGTTTGGGTGGGAGAAGAGGGGCACTATCTCCTTGGTCTTGGTCCAAAAGAGGAGAGTCCCTCTCAGAATCTGAGTTCTTAATGGCCTCAAAAGTCTCCTCTGGGATGTGTCTAATTGCGGCTTTAGAGGAGCTGGCAGTCCGTCTGTGCTCCTCCCTCTTCAGTTGAGCCTGTCGAGACGTGCTTGGGCTTTGTTTTGGTGCGTTTCCAGACACCTGAGGTGCTTGAGTCTGGCCAATGGCAGGTAAATGCTCCTTCAAAGGAGATGACAGAACGTGAGTCTGCTTCTGTTGCCTCTGCAGTACAGGGTGCTTTTGCCTACTGAGAGGATGCTGCTGAGCAGGCAAAGGGCTAAGTGTGGGTGTTAAGGAAGGTGAGATGGACACGGGAGGAGTGTGTGGTGCAGATGACAATGGAGAAGGAACATATGGAGTTAAGGAGGGTGTGGAGGAGGTAGGAGTAGATGGGGTGAGACTAAAGGGGGCAGGTTGAAGAGGAGAAAGAGGACTTCCCGCTCCAGACAAACGCTTCTCTGTTCCTTCAGCAGATGAGAGTTCAAGTCTTTCTGCAAACTCCGGGAAACTCGGGGGCATGAAAGCTTTCCAGGAACGTCGGTTGGGGTTGTCCTTCTTATCTCCACCTTGATGCCGCCTCTTGGCCACTGCGGCCACGCTACCAGCTCCAGATGAAGAAGGAGCCATTGGTAGATTGGACCCAATAATTCCAACTGGTGGTGACATAATCTGAGCATCACCTGTTAGCTTTAGGGCATCAAAGATCACCCTCTCGTCCAATTTCTTTACTCCCCCAGGATTTTCTGCAGGTCGACATAGAAAGACACCACCTAAATCAGCTCCAATGGTGCCGTTGCTCGACAGTGTACTTCCCTCTCCCCTACTCTCCACACCAGAGCCTAGAGTTGTCCTTGAAGGTTGACAGAGCTTGGTTCCTTGGTCTATCTGTTCATTAATTCGCATTGTATCATAAATCGATCGTTGGGGCACATAGCAGTCCTCTATGTATGCCTCATCTTCATCACCTTTTCCGAGGCAACGAGGGCTCTGCCTCAGACAGTCCGGGCGGCTCAGGGGCTTCCCCATTCTTCCTTAGAATTCTTTTCAGGTTTGAAAACTTTAAAGAATTACCCGGAAAAGATACAAAAATAGGGGCAGGTGTGAAAAAAGATGTCCTTTACCTGCACTTTTCTTTACTCAAGTAGTCCACACAATCAGACAGTCCATGTGGCTGAGTCAACAAGTCCCTCAGATTTCACATTCTAGAAAATATTCAAATTGTTATAATCCACAGTTGTTGATGCATTCCTGCATCCTTGCTATGTCACTTCCACTGATGAGCATTTCCTCGGTCTTTCTGAGATGCAGTGTGGCATCAGGGAGGGAGTTGGAGAGACCGTCCTCCCACTCTGCATCATATTAATCACCAGCGTTTATTTTAAAAGCCGTTAGGAATGAGAGCGCACAGTCATCATCTCCATGTCTGTGAAGCACAAAGTCCAGTGTGAGGTAAGTACTGCTCAGATAACACCCCTTTGTTTTGCTGTCACAAATCCACAGCACTTCCCTCTCCTTCATGTTGTTGTACGTGTACAGCAGCTCATTTCTTGACCACTCTTTTCCTCGTCCTCAAGCTCTTGCTTCCTTCCTCTCTGCTCCATTTGCCTTCATCGTGGCACAACAGGAAAAGGCAAAGAGAGCTCGGACAACTTCAGCAGTTGCAGTGTGAGGCAGCCAGGAAAGTGAAAAAAAATGGCTCCTTTTAAGGTGAGAAAACCCACTCAGTTATATAAAAGAAAGGCTGTGTGGGGGCACTGAGCAGAAAAGCACAATAGTCCATGTTTTCTAAAAAACTTTTTGGATAGAAAGCAACAAAATATCCATCCTACTGGGATACGTACAACAAAAAGAAAAGAAAAAAATAATAAGCAAGCCACTTTTGTTGTGTAGTTCAGTGAAGGTTCATGCAGTCCATAGGATTTTCTGACAATGTCAAACCGGAATCATCTCCAAGGTCTGGCTAGCAGTCCAGCATGTCAAGAAAACAGTTAAATTTCAAACAAAGAAAGGAACAATCTGCTTTATCGTCAAGAAATCCCCACTGACGCTTCAACTCCTTTCTTTTATCTTCTTTCTTTCCTGAACAGCTCCAGGGGAGAGCTGGTACAGTAGATCGAAAGGCTCTTGGAGGGGGCGAGGCTGGAGTGAAAGAGGGCATCAGGGGGTAGATTGAAAAAAGAAGGGAGGGGGGGGAGGAGGAGGGGTTGGTCCTGGACCAGCCAGGCGAGTCGGAAGGCAAGCGGCGAGTCGTGGGACTATATCCAGAGGGTGAAGTCTCAGACAGCCCTTCCAGCACCAGACAACCCCGGGACACGCCGCCTTCTGTTTCACGCTTTCCCTGCAGTCCTCTTTCTCCTCCCGACTGAGCGTGCAGCAGGAAACAAAGTGCCACGCAAACCGCGCTCCTCTTCTTTCAATGAAACGTCTCGCTCCTCTACTTAGTTCCTTCTTTTCTTTCCTTTTCTTTTCTCCCTGGTCTCTTTTTCTCTCGTGCAGCCACACAGCTGAAATGGTTTGCAGCTGCTAAAAAAAATCTCCCTCTCTGCCTCTCACTCTCACTGCTCCCCCCCTCTGTAGATCCCACCCCCTCGTCACTTGCTGTTTGTGTTTGAATTCAGCTCCGTTTGTTCAGTTTCCTGCGCTGGTATTAAAAACACAGGAAGTGCTCCAATCAAGCTGGTTCCCTAAAGCCCCCCCTCAAAAAGGAGGAAAAACCCCATGGAGAGAGTGAAAGAAGAGCAGAGCCGAGGTGATGAGAGAAGGCGTTGAGTCGGAGAGAAAAGCAGCCACGCAGAGGAGGATTCAAAACAAAATATTAGCCGAACGCTGGGACGAAGGCAATAATCCCGCGCTGACCAGAAAGGCAGAATTCCTCAGGCTCCAATTTTTTACTGCTTGTTTCAACAGCAGATAATTTTCGTTAAGACACCAGATTTTTAACAAAACAAAAAGGATAAACTTTATATTATTTGGTAATCCGGCATGAAAGACCATCTATCCACACAGAACAAAAAAGGCTCTCTGCAAAGAGTAAAATAATGAAGTCAAACAAAGACTAAGGCATGGAGGTAAGCAGAGAGGGGGTGGGACTGTTGGTCGTCAGCAGAGAAAGAGGCTTATCAGCAGTGAGCTGTCCTTTTTTTCTCCTCCCATTCTAGAGTCCAGGGGGGCAGTAGAGTCCAGCTACAGTTTCTACATTCACAGTTTTATTTCTTTCCTTAAATGTTTCCAGAGTTTTTGCAACTTTTCCACCGTGTTGTGTCCCCGACAGAGATCGACTCAAAGACCCAAACACAAAAAACGTCTGGGTTATTCACGGGCTCCACTTGTGCATTCCCGTCTGTGCCTTCACTGAAACCTAATCCAGGTGAAGAGTGTGTATCAGGGTGGGGTGGGGTCAGACTATAGGGGTGAAGAAAAACTGGGCCACGCATAAAAAATAGTCAAGGATGAGTGCAAAAGGTGTGTTCTCAAAGTGGAACAGTCATCAGGAGGATAAGAACCAACCTGGCAACATGTAGCCCCCAAATCAGATGCAGCAAATGTACTACTTTAATTTCAACCTCTGTGCTCTGCATCCATGAAGGCCCGCACTCCTCTGTCGCGCCGGTTTGCATGGGCCGACCCGTGGCCTGCATGTCAAACATGCTAAATACTCCACTCTTTCTTTTTAACTGCCCTTCACACCCACCCCCTCCCCGTCAGTTGCGCTGCAGCTGTCACTGCCGCATCCAGAAGCAAACGTCTTCATAGAAACAAAAGAGGTTTGTCACCATTTGCCACACACACACATATACAGGCGAGCCGATAACCGAACAACCCAACTAGAACCAGCCCCCGTCATCTGTTTGAGATTAAATTTGATCAGTGGTTGCAGAAGCCCCGCCCTCCTCCACTGATGCGTTCATTCATTTCATTCCTCAGTCGTCACGGCGAGTTAGAAAGTCAGAGCAGACGGGAGTCTCAGGGAAGTGGGCGTTCAGAGAAAAGCAAAGAGATGTAGGGATTAGGAGGTTCATATTCTCCAGGGGGTTATTCTGTGGTGTAAAAATGTTCCGACACACTTCCGTGTCACACTTTGGATCCCCTTAAACAGCCTGAGACGAGCTTGTCTTTTATTTCTGTTTGAGTTGAAACGCCGAAGCTCAAGAGTTTGGAAACCACTTAGTGGACACAAACCCAAACACAGGTGGAGAGTGTAAAGCCGGTTTTATTTACTTTGCTGGGTCATTTATTTGCTCGTGGGGGAACACCTGCCTTGCCAGAATCTAACTGTTCTTTTTTCATTTGTGCCTCCCTTCCACAGCAAAGACTCCATAAGAACACTGTCGTTCCATGCCATTTTACTCCTAAGCAATGTGCTTTTCAGCCTCCCTCTGCTTTAATGTCCTTCACCACC
>NC_050522.1:13548126-13570951 GCF_002922805.2 Oryzias melastigma
AAAAAAAAAAAAAAAAAAAACCCGCCTCTTTATTCTTCAACTCTCAGGGGTAGTTTTATATTAACCAGCAATGTATTCTACCTGCTGCTGTGTGTGTGAAAGCCCTCATTGTTCTCAGAAGGACAGACACAAAAAGACCTGGATCAAAAATGCACTCAAACATCCACACACCTTCACAAAAAATGGGTGATAACTCCACCATCATGCAGTCAATCATCCACTTGCACCGGTGACAGTTATGAAGGCAGATTCAGCAGATTTCATAGATGATTAGCTTGATGTGTGTGTGTGTGTGTGTGTCCACAGATGGTGTCGTTTTTTTTTTTTTCACGTCTCCCTGTTGAAAGTTTACCTCCTCCTCTTCTTCTGTGCACAGACCTCCGTCCTCCACACACAAACCTGACACTGCCTCTCAAAGGTCTTTACAAAATCCCTCAACTATGGAGCTCATTCATTACTTGTTCAGTACTGTTATAAAGCAGCATCACCGAAAGTAAAGCAGCAAGTAAACCTTGAATAACAAAGGACTACAATAGAATTTGTCTTAAGACTGCACATCTTTATTGTCCAGATGCTATTGTCCTTTAGAAACCTTAAAGTTCTAAAGATGTGTTTTAAACTATTCAGTAACATGCTTATAGAAAAAAGGACAAACTGAAATTGTTAAAAATCAATTGTTGAAGAGACAGCTAAAAATGTATCTAATTTAAACATTTTTAAATGGATAGAGGGCATCTTCATCCGAAAATTCAACCAGTGTGACTCAGACATAAATACCTGGTACTGAACAGTGCAGTTGAAGGTTTCCTGATTCCTTGTTTTCTTCGCAAGACAATCAAGTATAAACTAAATACGTGTACAAACAAGAATGAATTCCAAATCCATTCACATTTTAGTTTCTTAAAGTTCAGCACACTGTTGTTTTTTCACATAAAAATAATACAAACAGAACATTATTGGAACACTCTGGGCCTGAACAATACATCGCAAATTTATCGTCATTGCAATATTGGCCTGTCCAATACACTTATCAAAACAGATGTCTTAAATTACAATCAATGGTTGCCTTAAATGTTTACACATGCAAAAACAATCTTATGGCAGCTTGACATGCTTAAATTAAATAAAGCCCTTTTTGTATTTGACCAATCAGATAGACCTCTATTATGTTAAATACTTGCCACCTACACAAACGGGGGTCATTTGGATTATAACTTCAGTTCTGTTGAATTTATTTCAATAAAACTGATGCAGTGCAATGGAAATGATGAATTAGTTGTTTTGCTAAACATTCATGTATTGTAAGTCATGTTGTCATTACAATATTGGTCACTAATATTGCAAGTTTTTCTAATATCGTGCAGCCCTACCACACTCTATGGTCTTTCGGCCCTTTAATTTATGTAGTCTGCTGGAATGGCACTTAATCGTTTAAACGTTATAATAAAATAAACCTATTGTGTATCAATCCAAATGGTATTTTCCAGCATCAATTATAATCAACTTATTTTATTTTGACAATTAACAACTTGCCTGAGACAGATTGATCTGGTTGAATCACAGGAATATAAATCAATTCATCGTTACACCCTCATACTGGTAAATAAGTTCTGCAGGTCGGCCTAGATAACCTATTCTGTCAGAAATTAATTGCATTTAAAGGATCTGCTTGCTTAATGTTTGTCAATCTTCAACTATCACAGGCTTGAGTTAGAGCTGATGAAAAGCCTCCACATACTGTGTTTTCTGGAGTGTAAGTTGCAGCATCCAAAAAATGCTAAATAAGAAGAAAAAACATAAGTCTCATTGGTCAAACTAAGCAACAAAACTGCACTTTATACTAAAAAAAAAAAACTTGGTAAAAACAAAAATTTCACTTAGACTTCCCAGGGACCATTAGAAAGGAAAAACCCAACCTGATAAGACTAATTCAAGGGAAAAAGTTTGGGACTAAACAGCGAATTTCAGTCTTCCTGAAGCGAGGGAAAGTGAAAAGTCTGTGCTGAGCGATGGCGTGCCTTTCTAATTCACAACAGCTGAGACAATACAGAGCCCGACAGGAGGCAGGCCTTTACATCACACACACATGCACACACACACCCACTTCTGTGTTGATTCACGACAACCCAGACATATTCAGATACCCAAACCCCCCAAAAACGAAGACAGAGTAGCTTTAGTGATCGGTCACATCCACACACTGAAGTGAATAGTGTGATCATGTTGTGTGTGTGCACAAGTGTGTGTGTGTGCCAGTAAGTTACAGGAAAGTTCTTTAAAATGAATCACGTTATACTATTAGAGAAATTATGTCAGCGTGATCCAATCAGCCCACAGAGAGGCAGAGAGTCATGAACTCTGACGCACAAAAAGACCGACGCACACACACACATACAACCTGAGACACACACGTACACACTAACATTTGGAGCAGAAACAAGGAAGGAAAGAGGTCCAGGAAAAAGTGGGAGAGCCAGTAAACTGGGCTTCATCGAGATGACGAATGGCTAGGATAAAGTGGGGAGTTGAGGGCGGGTTACTGAGTTCTGACACACAGAACCCTTCAGACTGAACCTTTCAGTTTGAATTAGGCAGATGTGATAAGCAATACACACTGAAACCAGGTCAACTCGCAGCATTAAGTCTTACTATAAAATTAGACAAAATTAATTATGTTTATCTGTTGAAGCCATCTTTTAGAGTTGGTTTGAAGGATTTTAATGACAAACATTTAATAAGAGAAATTTAAGTGCAATTTTTTGATCAATAACATTACGTTTTGATGTCCTAAAAAGCAGGACAAGCATGCTTAGTGCTTTTCTAGAAAAAAAAAACAACAACTACAGAGAGATCTGACGTCTTTTGGTGACAGCAGTTTATCAGAATAGGTTGCAACAGTGAGAGATGAAGACAAAAAAAAACACCTGGTGGTTCACTTTGGTTTGATTTTTATGCCCATCACCACATAAATGCTGACACAGTTGGTGCAGAGAAGGACGATGACTCACAAGCTTGCAGATTCTCAAAGGCAAAAGAAAAAAAAAATAATGCAGGAAGGTGATCTGGACCAGACGACCGCTGGGATACTAAGCTACGAGGAGGTGAAAGGTGTGATGGAAGAGGATGTGTAGACAGGGGAGGCGTGCGGGCATGATTTAGGAGAGGGGCTTTTACAAACGTGCAGGAGACGCAGACACACGCACTCATGCGAGCACGCTTTCGGAGATCGCAGTCAGCCAGACTAACCAGCCCTTCCCTGGAATGCCCATCTGCAGCAACTAAAGCCAGAGGCACGCGGAGGGATGTTGATGGCCACACCCTGTGTGTGTGTGTAGTTGTGTGTGAGGGCTGGGTTGTGGAGACAGCTGAGATTCCGGTTGCAACCCGAAAAAGACTGGCATTAGAAGCATCCTCTGATGAAGAGTGCAGACACACACACACACCTCTCACCAGCCCACGGAGCAACCCGAAATACAAGCATGGATTCCACGGTAACACATATGTGCAGACAGGAGGGCCAAGTATAAACACCAACATGATGAATTGTGATTCTCTGAGGAAGAAACAGACTAAGGTAGACTGTCACTGCCTGGAGATACTGCAAGTCAGATTTCAGCTTCAGCATCACACTGGAGAATTCATTTTGTCAACATAAAACTTGAGGTCAGATCTCAATGACCTCCAGGAGATCTTCATCTGATCTAGAGCAGACAATAAGTTGATCTGTATTGACTTTGGAAAGATCTATGATTCCAGAAGAATTTCCACTTCTTAAATATGGCAGGATCTCCATCTCATTCCCTTTGGCCTGGATTTTTCTCCTGTATGCTCGCCATCTTTTCTATGGTTGCATCTTGCATCTCTTTTTTTTTTTTGTCTAATAACAGATGTTCCAGTGTCTTTTTTTACTCAAGATTTATTGGAATAATCTGGATTGAATTGGGATTGTAACAAACATTATCTATTTAACTCAGCTCCGTGTTTTTGGGTAGAACCTTCAGTTGCACAAAAGTATTTATTTTAAATAAACTATCAAATGTAAACGAAAGATTATCAGTACCCGTTTCAAATGATTATTGTGTAGATTCATTTTCCAAAATTAGATTTCAGCACAATCATTACCAAGGCCAGTACGATTAGATAATCAGAGAAATGATTTATATATTTTTCTACTTATTTGTGTGTCTTATCTGTGATTTGTGTTGTTTGTTTTTCCTTAGAGCTGCCATGACAGTTGAATTTCTCCTCTGGGAGATGAATAAAGATCAACTTAAACCTGGCTCTTTGGTTCAATTCAATTCAATTCAATTCAATTTTATTTATATAGCCCAATATCACAAATTCAATTTGCCTCATTGGGCTCCCACTGGGATTTTACTAATAATGAAAAACACTGAACTTCTAGTGAATCTCTTTAAAGACCGTCCCTTGAAAAAGGTGTTTTTGACGTTCTTGTAGCATTCATTTCATGGTGGAGAACATTTATAATGAAAACTGAGATTAAATTTGTGTTTCTGAGTATTTCTTTATTCAACTTGTGCTGAATCTGGACCATATAAAAAAAAAGAAAATGCAGTTTTGGAAAACTTTTATGCATCACAGACTCCTGGTTTGGAAGCAACCACATTGAGCCTCATGCTTTGCATATTTTATACAAAGAAGGGAATCCTTATAGGAGGTGGAGTCAGGGTGCTCCTTCCACCTCATTGACCCCTTAAGTGAGTGTGAGATCACTGGTGAGAACTTTAAAACAATTTTGTAGCTACATCACACCCCACTCCCACCGTGCCCTGGCTTGCCTCCACCCACACCTCGTTCTGAGCCCCTTCTCGCCTTTTGAAGCGTCTGCATGACATCACCCCTCTGGGTTTGAATTAGGCTGCGATGGGGGGATGGGACGATAAAGAGACGGGTGGCCTGGTTCGTTTTGGAGCCAGTCAGACATGTTTAGGTTTGAAATGAGCCGAGCTGGATCAGTTACAGAGAGAAGCTTCAGGGAGGTTCACACAAAGCTGGGAGAAGCTTCAAACACGGCATGAGAGACTCATTCATGTCTCTCCATCCCCCTTTACACACTAGAAAAAAGATCACTTTTTCAGAATAGAAAAAAGGACAAATTAAAGAGTGGTGCACAATCGGTGTGTAATTATACCCAAAATGTCGCCATCCTTCATATTTTTTCTCATTTCTGCTCTTCCCTGCATTCTTCACCACCTCGCATTGCCAACCACTCCATCTATAAATACTCCACTGCTTCCAGACAGTGCAGAAGACCAATTCTCCATGCTCTACAAACTCTGCAGACAGTCACTATTAGACATACTGAACATGCATTTGACACCCAGCTTTAAAACATTTACCAGACCATTCATAAAAATGTAATTTATATCTCCATCTCTGAACAAATTTGTAATTCCTTAAAGCAGCCCCTGTTAAAATAATAAAAAAATGTAACTTAGGGTACCTAAGGTACCACTGAGTTATTTCACTGAGTTTTTTTTATTTGCTCAAAATAAAAATCTGATTCCGAAGTTTGATGGAAACATGCTGGGTGTTGTCTACAGCTAAGAAGCATGATCCTCGAAGGTGCAGGACAGAAACATGACTGCTTGTTTACATATAACAATAAAAAAGGAAAACTTGTGAACTTTTCTGAGCAAAAAAAAAAAATCTTTCCAAGGATGATGAAAGGGATGCTTCAAAATCTGATGAACATCCTGGATGACTCCATTCATCCTCTCCACCAGCTCCTGGAGCAATATAGAAGCACATGGACAGCAAAATTCCCCTTAACAAGAAATGAGCAACACAGAAGGTATTTTCCTTCCTGTGGGAAAAACCTGCTTAGTCTACTTCCTAACACCACCCGAGAGCATATTATATTCATTTTAAACACTGCTAATTTGCTCTGTATTAGTAACAGCTTTTTTTTGTATTCCTTCATTTTCTTTCTTTGCTGCATATTGAAACTTGGTGATCGGAGATCTGCAAAAATGTGTTTTACCCTGGGAATAAATAATGAATTCTGATTCTGATTTCAGAAATTATAAAAGCCAAGTTTGACAGAGTGTGAGTGAGATTTAGCTGTGATAAATGTCAGACATGTTTCCTGAAACACTAATGTCGGACCGGCAGCATTCATGAACATCTGCTCCCATTGAGCAGCTGTTTCCAGCAGATGGAGTGGCTTTGGAAAGACCGTGGCTCCAGTCCACCGTGGAGAAATCCTGTCCTGAACGATACTGATTAGGACAAGATTCTGGATTTAATAAATGCTATTTAGTAAAAAAAAAAAAATCTATGAATAGCTCATTCAAAAAATACAGCTGCCATTTTTCTCCATTTAGTTGAAGCAGTACATTTAAAGATTTGTGATTATCCAAGCTGCGAGTAAAAGTTTGAAATTATTTTATTTTTACTTTTTTTATAGATCATTTCCTCATGAAAATTATTATTAACATCAATCATCTCTTTGTGTAAGATCTGATTATTCACCTGTTGGCCGGCCACTGGTACCAGCTGCACAACCAGATGAACAGAACCACAAAACATCATGTAACAACTTCCCTCTCCATTTGATCTGCTCCTGGTTTTCAAGCACAGATGATTGATCTTTTCACTGCTCTCTTTGAATCCTTTCTATCTTTTATCTGTTTGTTGTCTGCCACACATTTTTCTGGCTTGCTAGTAGAAAGGAGGACACCAGAACCAGAAAGACACAAGCGCTTTACAGAAGCCGGCAAACCAACTTCAAAAAGTAATCCAAAATAAAGAGAAATAAAAGTGACACAAGTTGTTTGATCAAGCCTCTAAAACTTCACAAGAGTGGAGCCAAAGCAGAAGTTCCTGATTCTTCACGGGCATGACAATGATTAGCGCTCTTATCACGAGTCATTTGTCCAAACCCATGACCTCGGAGCATCGGCAGGCCAAAGATAAAACGGTTCAGTTGTTGCTGCCCGTGCGTGGGATTCTTGCATTCTTCTCCTGGGTTTTCAGTGGACAGGATGTTGCATCACAGCCAGAAAATGTGCTCTTTAATGATAACAGTCAGACTAAAAGCATCTGAAGCACAACTGAAGGGACAATTGCAGCTTTGAAGCTTAATTGAAACCAAAAAGCTCACATTTTGAGAAGAAATGACAAACTGTGAGGAATGACTTTAATGAAACACAGACTATGAATCACCGTAATGCTCTCCTTATTGCTGTCACAAGTTTGCACAAAAATGTTCATATTTTTGTTACATAAAATTATAGTTGGTCATTTTTTATTGATTAAGATGCACTTTTGGTTTTTCAGTGCTAAAATATAGTTAAGTCAAGCATTTCCTGTTCTCAGAACCTTAAATCCCAACTCTGATCATCTTTTCAGTTTCTGCAGAGCAGCAGTAAACATCAGAAATTAACCTTAGAGGAATCAGTGGCAAAGAGCATCCCCGCCCCCTTTCCCCTCCTCACTGGTAAGGGCTCAGAGCAGGAAGCTTGCGGCCCACCCAGTGTATCTTCTATGTCACAAATACAATCTTTTTCAAACGGCATTTTTTCATCTGCCCCTGATTCACAACAATTTGAATAAAGAAATACTCAGAAATGCGACTTTGACCTTAATTTTCTTAATATACGTCCTTCATCGTCAGAAAAATGCCACAAAAGCATGTTAGAAACACAACATTTTCATCAGCGTAGATCTTTAAGATTTATTTTCTGAACTAAAAGCTCATCGTTCCATCTTCCTGTGCGGTTTTACTACATTTATATGATTTAGTCTAATCCTAAAGACCCAAGCTACTAGTTAAGATGAATGAAGAGCTGTCCTCAGAGAGAAGTTGGTCAAAAGGCAAATGTTTCCCATCATTCCACTGCACTTATTCAGTCTTGACCACAAGAAAAGGAAGTGCACAGAAATGAGCTCTAGTGTCAAATTTGGAGAGTTGTCCGCCACAACAGTCTCCACATCAGAAGGTTCAGCTTCAGCGTCAGACGGAGGGCGGGACACAAGATGTGTGTTTGCATGTTTGTTTGTTGGAAACGTTGAGAAAAACACTGACACCATCACACAGACGCTTCAAAAGGAACAGAAGAGCATGACTCAGCAGACAAAGACAAGTGACCCAACTCCCAGCCAAACCCTCATATGCACACAAACAAATCTGTCTGTACCACAGGAGGTACAAAGAGGAGGACAGACAACCAGAGCTCATGTTACGCTGCAGCTTTTCTGTTGATCTCTGCAAATCAGTTTCAGAGGCAGGATGACAAAACACCGTCCAACAATGAACCCTCTGCTCTTTAACCTCCCAAACATTCAGACCGCACGCTAAAATCCTACCTTGAACTCCTGCAGTTGCTGTTTGATCATCTCCACCTCTGTCCCCACCAGGCCCTGCATGTTCAGCCCGTCTTCAGCTCTTCCCAGCAGCCCTTGCAGTTCTCCCACCAGCTTGTAGAAGTCCTGCACCCTGTCTGCTGCATCCTTGATCTGATCCAGCTTTCCCTGGCCACGCTCACCGAGCTAGATCGAAAAACAACGTCAGGATTTTAAACCATCACACGAATCACAGGTCAAGTGTGCTTGCTCACCTTCCCGGCCTGGCGGCTCAAAGCCTCAGTCTCCCTCCTGAGCGCCAGAAGGTCCGGTGAGGAACCTTCTCGTCGCAGCATGGTTGTGCACTCGGAAGAGTGTTCCTCCAGCTCGGTTCTGAGGTCAGTCAGGCGTGAGAGGAAGCCCTTCACTGCGTCAGCCTGAGAGGCCAGAGAGTCGGGATCACGGCCAACAGGGCTGAGGGAATCCAGTTCATCGTCCAGGTCCGCCAGGCGAGAGAAGATGTCCCGAACGTGGGTCTGGACCTCGCCCACGCCCTGCAGCCGAGACTCCAGGGAGGCGCAGCACTGTTCAATCTGATGGAGGACAACATTCAGAAACTGAATTACAGGCAAAGTTTCAGACTTGTCGTATTTGAGGTAAAAAGCTGAAACTCACAAAAATAACTTTTCCATAAACACTGAACAGCCTGCTAGAACAGAACATGATGTATCCAAACCAGAAGATGTGAAGCAGCAGCAGAGTAAAATTAGATTTGTTCGTTTCGGAGTGAGTTCAGCTTTATCTCAGTCTGATCTCCATCATTTTCTGCAGCCTGTCTTCTCAACTTTAGATAGATAAACAAAACATCTCAGTAAATAACAGCACAGCGCTGGTTTATCTTCTTTAAACAGAGACTTCTCCTGAGAGAGGCCTAACCTTAAATGGAGTATCTGGAGTGTAGAAATCGATGCAACCCTGAGAGCTAAATCGTGGATGCTTTGGTTTACATTTCAGTGTTCAGTGTCAACACTGACCATGTATGACAACAGAAGTAGAAACGGCCGTCCTACTCTCCCTCACCTCCCACCCGACACGCCTAGCTCTGTAAATACTGCAGCTTCTCCCCAAGAGCAAAATCTTCCTGTTCAGACTGAATGAATTACAGTCTCATTCATAGCCATTTTTTTAATTCACCCTGCTGCTCATTTTCAAAGCTGTTTCCTGTTCGACAGAGTCTGCTCCGTTTTGATTTGTGGACACTAAGCTGCAAGTAGCTCATCACAAAATCATTTCCCCACAGCTACTATTTCACCTTCAGTACTTCAGAGCTATAAAAAGTACAACACTCATCAACTGTTGTACAAAATGTACAAAAATAAATCCTATTCCAGGGACTGGAACTTTAAAATTATCATTTTTTTAAACAACATAACTCACTATATCATTAAAAGGTAGCCAAACACTAAATATATATATATTTTTTTACTGTTTATGTGTACAAACGGGACTTTAAAAGAGCTGTTTGTTGGTCCTTGCCACATTTTTGAACAATTTAAAACAAATTTGTTTAATTTCTGAGATTATGGTTTAAAACTGCCTGTGTGATTCCCCCTACAGGTTGAAACGAGGTAGTACAGTTGAATTGGTCAACTGTAAGAGTCCCACATCATTTCAGAAGTTTCATGTCATCATGCTCTGCAGCTCCAGTTCAAAAGTCATCTTTGATTTTGTTACGGTCGATCGTTATCGTGCTAGCTTTAGCATGACTTGTACACCTTCGTTTAATCAAAAATCTACTGGCTTGCACAATTTTCCAGTGGACTTAGAAGTTAGCCAACAATGGTTTAGTGCAATTGGCATTGAATTCAACAAACTCTGCCCTGGTGATGGAATTTGCAACATTTCACTCTGGATCTGATCAATACGTTAGCTTTTAGTAGCTTATGATGCTAGCATCATTTTACCACTCAGACACTAGTCTCCTTTGGTCTGGACAATGAGTCACTGCCCTGGGAGAAGGTGGAGGAGAAACTAAACCACCCGCCCCTATTTTTTGCAGTTCCAAACCTGGGTTAAGAGTGGAGTCAGCTCTTGTCCTGCTGTGTTACCTTTTAATAAAAATGTTTATTTTCTGACTCCACAAAAAAATTAACCTTTAGGCTCAAATGTGTGACATTTTCAACAAAAACTTTTCTTACTTTTCCTTTTTTTCCAATGTGCAGTGCATAGATAAAACTAATATTTTTTACTCCTTGACATCAAAGGAATAATTTCAGAAACGTTGGTTCCAAACTAATTTCTTGTCTCAGCCCCTCACCTTGTCAGTGACGTCCTCATACTCTTTCTCTGTGTCTTTAGCCTGCTCCTGAAGCCTCTGCGCTCCCTCTGTGCTGCCTCCTGGAGTCTGGGGGGCGTCCTGCACCAACCCCTGTGCCAGGTCTTTGAGGTAGACCACCTGAGGCTGCAGTGACCTCAAACTCTCCTGTTGACTTCTCAGCCTCTCCAAACTTTTAGCACTACAAGCCTGTGAAGGAAAAGATAACGACGATGTTGGATTGCATTAACCCAATGAGAAAACATCAATATTAGATTCCTGGCTATTTCAGTACCTGAGGTCCAAGAGCTTCCTGAACTTCAATCTGGTGCCTGGCAGCTTCCAGCCTCCTCTCAACAGCCTGCCGTCCCTCCTCAAACTCCTTCAGGCGGCTGGCCAGCTCCTCCAGCTGGAAGGTGTGGTTAAGCAGCCTCTCGTTCAGTCCATCCACCTGCCGGTTCAGCTGAGCCTTCTCATCTCGCACCTTCAAAACAAACGTTTTATATTCATAAAAGAGCTTATAGAATGGGGAAAAAATACTACAACAACCAAGCAGTAAAACAATTTTGGATCTGAAACACACCTCTTCCTCCCCGATGCAGCACTGCTCCAGAAGCAGGTCTGCTGCTGTGTTAAAAGCCTCGAGCAGGGGTCGCCGCCTCTCCAGGTCGAGGGACAGGCTGCGGGCCTTCTGCAAGGCTTCATCCAGTGTAGATGAATCCAGCGATGGGAGGATCTCTCCATCCTTCTCCTCACACTCTGAAAGCCACGGTATGAGCTCAGCTTTGTGCTGCTGGTAAGCTTTTGCTTTGCTCAGAGTGCCCTTAAGCCTGGCCTCTCGGTCTGCTATTCTGAGGTTCAAACCCTCCCAGTCTTGCCGTAAGGTGGCCAGACGGGACTGCAGAGCAGATCGTTCCTCAGCTGGCAGAGTGGCGAGCAGGGACACGCCCTCAGCCTGAATCAGTTCGTAGGAACCCCGCTGGCTGGCGATCTCGCGCTGGAGCGCCTCTGTTTGGGTGAGCAGGGAGTGAATGGCTTCAGGCTGACAGGGTAGAGACTCGGAGGAGGATTCCCTGGGATCTGTCTGCTTGTTGAGCCAGGAGCAGAGGTCCTCAAACATCTGCTGGAACTGCTGCGTAGACGACAGAGCCGCCTGTAGCTGTGACAACCCATCAGCTGAGGGAAAGGAGGGTAAAGAGATGAGAGGATTTACATTTCCAAGTGATGGAGTGATGAAGGTAAAAATGAGTGACAATATTCACAAGAATGCTTCAGCAATTCAAGCTCTAAAAGCCACAAACCTGCTCTCTCCTCCAAACTCCTCAGTGGCCCGCTGACACTCTCCAGCCGTTTACTCAGCTCCTCCTTCAGGTAGGGTTCAGCTACGATGGCACTCAGCTCCTGGCAGAGCTCCTCGGCCTCAACGAGCTCGGTTCGCCTTCGTTCCAGCTCTGAGCGGATCTCTCCGGTTTCTTGCAGTCGCTGTCTTAGTGCCTCCGGTTGTGCACTTAGTGAGGCCTGAGAGTCCAGCCTCTCACCAAGGATGGAAATGCTGGATGAGAGTTCTCTGAGCAGAGTCTGAAAGCATGAGATCAGATCATCTAAATGAGATAATTTATTTATTTTATAATGAAATATGTTTTATGAGAATTTGTAAAAAAGATAAAACTATGTTCATTGTGAAATATGTATATTTGCACAGTTGTCCTTTCGCATCAACAGACTTAAATACCAGTACAGTTACCGGTTTTCAAAGCAGTTCTTTTTGCTTTTTAAAAAATCTTTGTTGCGTTTTTCTTTTTCTTTTTTTTTCTGGGTTGGTTTAGAAAACTCGCAAGTAAAAATGTCATTGTTTGTTGTTGCTGCTTACAATGGTCCATCACTATTCACACAGATTTTTTTCAGTGCAGTATTTTATGCTTTTTTTTTTTTTTAACAGCGCACCCTGTTCTTCGTCCTGATTGGCTGGAGACCTTGCCAATCAACCTTCATGCTGTGTGTTCTGTATGTTTTTTTGTATGGTTTCAAATAAAAAAAAATTAAATATCAAAAGCTATCGCTTAAAATAATGTACTCACATTCTGCAAAATCTCATGTTTTTTTCTCAAGTAGATCTCAGTTATTGTATGTTGCTATATTCTGCACAAAACTTAATGTCGATTCAGTGTTGTAGTGCAGCTCAACAGTCCTGAGATCTTACCTGGTATCGCTCGCTCGTTCCTTGAGCCTGATCGATGTGGTTAGATCTTTGAGTCAGCCTGTTCGTGAGGTCTTCCCATTGTTGTGAAATGACGTTCAGCTCTGTGTGGACCTCCTCTAGGTCTTTCGGGTCCTGAGCAGGGTCAGTCTGGGAGAGGATGCCCTCTGCAGACTGTGTCAGCTGATCAAATTGTGGCCGCCGCGTCTCGAACTCACGCAGCATAAACTAAAAAACAGAGATCGATTAGATAGTCTGAAAGTTCTTTCTCCATATTTGGGTTTTCTGCCACATGTACCTGGACCTGCTGTTTCTGCGTGTTGAGCATGTTGGGATCGATGCTCAGCGGTCCCAGCACGCTCATCATCAGCTCCTTCTCCCTAAGCCACGGACCAAGTTGATTGGCTGCTGACGCAAAGCTGCCCAGCCTATCAGCACACGTCTCAAGCTCGGTCTGTCTCTGAGCCGCCGTCTGATTGGCTGCTTGCCAGCGAGACTCTGAGGGAAAAACAAATGGAAGAATTGGTAAAATCTGATAATTATGTTCAAAATATAACTTTTTAGAATTTTTTGGGCCTAATTAATAATTTCTCAGAATAAAAAGTCTAAAATGTTTTTGGGAACCTAATAAACAAGCAGAATTGAATAATTCTAATATATTTCAGACTGTTTGCTCACAAAAGGGTTTAGCAATTATTCAGAGTAAACAAACAGCTCTAGAAATCGACTTCCCTACTCCCCATATGGTTAATAACCACCTTACTTTTTGCCATCTCTGAGAAAATGTATTAAAAAAAAACATCTATTTATGCACTTTTTAGGAACTTAAATAAGGTGGGTACAATTGCTGGTCGTGTGAGTTTATTCATTTAAGTCATAAATCTAAATTTCAGATGTGGAATCTATTTTTCATCTACTTAATAAATCAGAATTTTCATGGGATAAAAATATACTTTGGTAGAATCTCAGTAATTGTGCCAATAAGGAAGCTTTTCTTTCTAAGATGTGCATCATTCTGATAAAGATTAATAAGCATAAAAAAGAAGTCTTCTGCCCTAAAGCTGTGTTCGTTCTTCTCGTCTCCTTCAGGACCTACCGATCTCCTGCAGCTGCTGCCTCCAGCTCTCCGCCTCAGGAGAGTCGGGGTTGTCAGCAATCAGCTTCCTCAGCGTGGCCTTCAGCTCATCCACCTTCTCCGAGTGCTCAGCCAGCTCTGAGAGCAGAGCCTGCAGGAAAAACAAACATTTACCTCTCAAGGATGAAACGTTTTCATGTATTTCAAAATGTTAGTAGTAACACCTCCTGCCTTGTTGTACATGAGGCAGTGGTTTTACCTTGTTCTGCTGAGCCTGGGCGCGGACCAGCTCGGGTCTGGAGGGGGAGGCGGTCTGTCCCTGCTTCAGCGTGCTCTCTCTGTCACTCAGCCAGCTCTTAAGATCCTCTGTGCCCCGCATGGCCTTCTCCCGAAGCTCCAGAGAGGCTTGCTGCAGGCTCAGGCGCTGCTTTAGCTCCTCGCCCAGCGTGTCGTACTGAGCTTTTACATCTGACACGGCGACCTGGAGCTCCGTCAGATCTAAGGGTCACAGAAAAAAACGAGTATAAACAGATTTTTATGTGCCTTCTATTTAAATGTAACAAATATATAAAATTTTGGTGTCTTTGTTTGTATTGTCACTCAGATAAACTAAAAAAGAGAAGACATGCTCTTAAAACTGAATATTTTGCATCCCTTTTAAGGACTAAAAAGCAAACTCACCTTTACATGTGTGAATGCCATTCAAACTGCTTGGGCCTGCCGAGCCGTTGATCTGAGGTGCACCTGACAGGCAGACGCAGAAACGATCAGACACAATCGCAGGCAAGAAGAACAGTGTGTTAGGAGTACATTTAAAGGTAAAGGTGCTTTAAAGGACTTAAATGCCTTGAAAAGAACGGTAGGATGAGTGGAATTTGAAAAAATAAAAAAAGGTCTTGGACTTGATAAGTTCACCCAATCATTCAAACTTTGCATACAGTCATTTATTGTTATCTTTTATGTATAATGTTTACTCTCCATTTATCAATTCAAAATAATTAAATATGACAAACAAAATTTAACAATTTCAACAGTTTTTTCGGACTGTGTTTTTCTGATCTTACCTGTTTTGGTCTGAGGAGCAGTCACCTCAATGATGAGGGCCTCCAGCTCAGAGCCCGTCTTATTCAGCTCCTGAACTCTGGATCCCTGAGACTCCCAGTTATTCAGTAAGTCCTGGGGTCACAAACCAAAATTAAGCCCCCTCTGCATTTATAATACTTCCAAAACACAGTGTACGTGTCAGGAACGCACACACACCTTGAGCTGCTGGACTCTTCTCTGCAGGCCTTCAGTGTTGAGGGTGATTTCTTTGGAAGGCAGCTGGTCTTGTGTGGTCTGAAGCCAGCGGAGGAGAGAGTCTGAAAGGCCTCTGAACTGCACGAGCTGCTGCTCGCAGGTCTGGATGGCAGCAAACCTAAAACACAGGGAGGGGAGGACATTAAAAAAGTTGTAAATCTGAATAAGTAAAAACCTTTTTAAAACAGTGAGGCAGAAATGTAAATGGAATTCAGCTATATTCTGATATCAAGTCAGCCATGGAGGCCCAGAGGTTGTGTAGGTGGAGCCTTGATCTCATCCTTTTTTGTGTGTAATCTGTAGCTGCAAATATGCTGACCAAAATGTCAGCAGCAGCTCCATCCCTGCTGCTATTTTCTCCCTATCAGGATTCAAAGCTGAGTCATTTAGGAAGGCAGTTTATATGCTGCTTATGATGGAGCTGAGGGTCTGTGTATGAACGACAGAGGCCTCATGCAAACCTGCCGTACAGAACTATAAAAGGCCAAATTCAATCTGATAATTCTGCATATTAATTATTTCATTTATAATTCCCCAGTTTATAAACCTGAAAAACTTCAAATTTAAAGAGCAAATGTGAGGACATACTGTAAAAAAAACATGTTCTTGCAGTGCCTCCTAGTGTCCTTATAGTGAAGTGTGCAAAAGCTCCATCGTTTGAGGATTTGTACCTTTTATTGACGTTTTCTTCCAGTTTGCCGAACTCATCAGATACTTCGTTCACATTGTCCAATAAGTTCTGAGTATTGGTGAGTGCTTTGGATTGGCTGATCTCTGTGCCGAGGCTGCAGAAGGATTTCAGCTGGCTCGCCTCCTGCTCCAACTCGGATTTGACCTCCTGTGATAAGAAGCAAACCCTGGAGTCTGTAAAGGCCTTAAAGAAATTAACCTCACCGATGACCCGCTCATCAACTCTACTAACCTCAATGGTCTGCCTGTAGTCGTCCACGCTGCGGTCTGGCAGCCCCACAGGAGTCAGAGTCTTCAGTCGGCTTTGCATGAAGGCTTGCAGGTCGGCCTCCAGACGCTCGTAGCTCTCCAGTCTGGGCAGCAGCGCTTTGAGCTCAGCTTCCCGCTCGGATTGGCTGGCCTGTGCTGCGGTGTAACGCTGGCTGAGGTCATGGAGGCTGACCTGGAGGCCTGACGCTGTGGAGGGGTCAGAGCTCTTCAGGAGGCTGGAAATGGAGTCTCGAGTTGCTTCCACGCTGCCCTGCCTGGACAGCAGCTCCTGCCGAAGTTTCTGCCGTAAAAAGAGATCAGACATCTTTAAATTCCACACACAGAAATTAGTCAGACTGAATCTTGAACTATAAAAACCTCAAACATTCCCGGAAGGTGACGTTTTTCTCTTAAATAAATGACATTTAAAGATAATGCTCTCCTGTTAACATCTTCAGAACATCTCACCTGGTTCTGAGTCAAAGCGTCTTGTACAGCCTGTGCGGTGGGCTCAACTGGGCCAGGATTCAAAACCAGTTTGTCCAGCCAGCCCAGCAGGCCCTTAAGACCCTCCTGAACACTGACAGACTGTGCTACAGCGGTCTGCAGCTGTTCGGCCCGCTCTGACACCGACGCAGAGAGGCTGCCGAACCTCTTCTCTAAGCCGTCTGAAGAAAACAAAACAAGTGAAGCAGTTTTAAACTCAAACTGTAGCAATAAGAGCCTCTGTGAGAGTGAGCGGCTCTGCAGAGGATCCTGAAGATAAATGTACCTGCTGTGCAGAGGATGTCTACAGCTTTCAGAGAGGGGGATTCGTCTGTGCTGACCAGATCTCTTCCAGCTCTCTTCACCTTCTCCAGCTGTACCGAGCGCTCTGCCAGTTCATCCTGAAGCAGCTGAAGAGACAACAGAAACATTTCAAATTTAATGAGATTAACTGAAAAAAAGGAAAAATATCTCACTTGAGCCCATAAAAAAACAAAAACTAATCTATCATGTTCTTTCCTTTTAGGTAAATATTTATTCATCACCTGGACTTGCCGCAAGGTGTTCTGTAAGTTCTGTGGATCTGTGTCTCCACTGGATTTGGTTATGCTTTGGTTTTGTTCTTGAGTGCTGAGCCATGAGTGCAAGGAGACAACCTCATCCTGGTACTGCTGGTACCTCTCCAGGAGGCCAGACAGACGGCTGCCCAACTCTGTGGACTAAAAAAAAAATTCTCCTTTTTAGTCTTAAATCAAGGAGAAAGAAGGGCAAAATTCACAGTGCACCCTTGCTTTCTCACCTTGGTATGTAGGGTTGTGTATCTGTGGTTGGCGTCCTGCAGCTTGTTGGTGACCAGCTGTTTGGTGCTGTGCAGGGCTGGATCAGAACCACCTAGCTGCTCCAGGGCTCCTTGAACGGAGCTCAGAACTTTTTGACCAGAGATGGAGACGAAGCGCAGGTCTGCTTTGTGGCAAATCACATCCTCAGCAAGCTGGAGAAGAAAATGAATGTACTGCTCACCAAGAGATAAACTTAAATTTTAACTAATAAGAAAGTAGAATAACTGTGGTTTAGTTAAAAGTTTAAACTCCTGAAATGGGGGAAGAAAATTAATCTATACCTGCTTGAAAAAAATATTCCAAACTGGTTTAATTTACTTTCCAAGGCCATCTAAGATATAAAAGTGTGATTATGAGGATGGACTGGATGGCAAATGTTTTTTGAACCCTTTAAAACAGGAGCTTTACATTCTTTATTTTTTGCATTTTACTGCTGTCTGTAAAGGAGCTTTGGTTAATCAGTTTTTAAAAATAGACATTTTTATTTACCTTTCTGTGCTCCTCCAGTCTGTCTTTCAGTCCTTGTGCATCAGTTTCTCCCTCCCCCAAGGAACGCAACTCCTGCTCATTTTGTTCCAGCCAGGAGCCCAGGCTTCCATGTTCCAAGAGGAATTTACTCAGCTCATCCTGCAAGGCCTCAGACTTCCTCAACCGATCCTGGAAACAGAGACAAAAGCATCCAAGCATTTTTTTTAAGATTAAAGAGGTAGAAAATTTCTAAATGGTAATTGTGCTCTTTAAAATACAGGAATTTTCTCCATTAATTTCTTATTTAGTCATTAATTTTGCAAGATACATGAACGGGTAATAAAACAAAGTTTCCAGAAATTGATGAATTAACTTAACTTAAATATTGTGAATTAAATTTTTTTTGCAATGATCATAAAGTTACCAGGATCATAAACATCTAGTAAGATTTTATTATACGTATATATATATATATGTTTCTCTTACTAAAATGTAAAAAAAGCCAACTTAAAAACATGTAAACATTTTTCATTTGGAGTTCAAAAGCTATAAATATATGAAAAATATTTGTATGGATAAAAAAGATGTAATGAAAAGCATTCATAATAAACATTGTTCAACATCGCTCCTTACTGGATTATTATACATACAACAGTATTGTATTTTCTGCTATTTTTTTGTTTGGGCCTCTTGTTAATTTTGTTGGTCTCTGAATATGTATCTGTGGCAGACGGATGCTTTTTGTGTACCTGGCAGCTCTGCAGCCGCTCCTGATGCTGCGCCTGCAGCTGGTCCAGAGCAGCACGGAGTCGCTGTTTCTCTTCAGCCGGGACCGCCGAGTCGGGCTGTTCCAGGAGGGAGCGGGCTGACTGGGTTATCTGCAGCAGCTGGGCCTGCTGAGCCTGCAGCTGCTGAAGTTCAGCCTGCAGGAGCAGACGGACAGCTAAGGTAAGGTTTAAGGTAACTCGTAGGATGTCAAAGAGAGAATATACCAGACATGAAGATTTTAACCTGCAGTCTTTCTGTGTGTGACATGACAGCGCCCTCTGGCTGTGAGTCCAAAGAATCAGTAGAATCCTGAAACGTTCCAGTTGAGCCTTCATTGTTTGGTTGCTTTAGGGAGGACAGGAGAGAGTCTATCTGGCTTTGGGTCTCCTGTAGATCTTCCACTGCCTTTGCCTGGACAAACAGATCAAAAGCAGAGTAAATAAAGCAGATACAGAAAGAAATAAGAAGAAATATAGGTATTTATAGCTGTGATAAAGTTCTCACCCTCTGTGTGTTCTGCTGCACAGCTGTTGTGATGGCAGTGTTCAGCTCTGACACAGAGGCATCAGTGGAATTTGTCAGGGCGCTGTACTGCTCCTTAAGAATTGCTAGCTTCTTCTGCAGGTTCTCTTTCTCCTCAGGGCTCAGACTTTCTCCTCGCTCTGCCAGAAACTCCTCCGCTGACCGGATGGCGTCAGCGAGAGCTTCGCCTTTAGCCTGTAGATCCTTCTGTACTTCCTGCCACGATATCACAAGCAAAAACAAAGCAAAAAATAAATAAACATAGAACTGCATCTGAGATGCTCAATCATGCAGCACGGTAGTTTTGTACCTTCAATCGTTTTTGTTTTTCCTGTAGGGCGTTCACGTCGCCCGATTCTCCTCCTCCGATCTGACTGGCCAGCAAAGCAGCAGCTCCGCCCAACCACGTGTTGAGGCCTTCTAGTTTCTGAGAACACTCAGCTTTCTGCTGTTGGACCACCTAAGGGAAAAAGAAATAAAAAAAATCAAAAAAGAAAGTTAGTTGTGACACTCTTTTGTCGTGGCCTTGCATTTGTTCTCCTGTTTGGACAGTAAACGGAGGAACACATCTTTAGGTATACAGTTTGCCAAGCTTTGAGCAGATTGTGTCCAGACTCACACTTTCACACAGACACACAAAAAAACTTTACATCCAAATGATGGTCAAGCACTAAAAAAACAAACAAGAAAAATCAAACAACTAATCAGGTTATTTGCCGTTTTTCCTCGCTCTCTTGAACTTTCAGGGGAGACGAGAGGAAAAGGCTTAAGCCAGTAAAACTGTTGTGCGTTCAGGAGCCGTTAACCGTCGTGATGCAAGCGATTTTCTTCAGTGGCAATCTGGAACAGCAAGGCAAACAGGTTAATATCACACGTGTTACAGAGACGTGCAGAGAAGCAAACACAGCAGCACACAGAGCCTGTGAGGTTTGAGGAATGGGACTAAAAGTGCAACTAGGATGGAGGTTTCTTGCAAACACAGAGGTGTTCCAGTTGGATGTTATAGATCACTTGAAAGAAAGCATGACAAAGCTTCATGGTTCGAATTTGTAGAGCATTCTGCAGCATCTCTTTGCAAACCTCTCTTTCCTCAGCGCTCCTCTTTTCTCTGTCCATCTCCTCCTCTTTTGCCCTTTCTTTCTGCCACTTCTCCTCCCTCTCGCTTTGGGCAGACAGGGCGCCGGCCCAGGCCTGAGCTTGACCTGATGCCCTGTGGAAGGCCGTCTGCAGCTGCTGAAGCTGCCCCAAGAGCTGCCTGCTCTGCTCCGGAGCCAGGTCCTGCGCCCGCTCCGAAATGAAGGCCTGGATGTCAAAGACTACTGTGCTGACCTCACCGGAGCGAGCCGCCAGGGAGGACTGCAGCTCCTTTATGAGTAAAAAAAAAAAAACAACCAAAGAGTGGAAAAGCTTTAGTGCTGTGCAGAATACTATTATTGTAGATTACCGTTTTTAATTTAAAGAATAAGAGATAGTAAATGTTTCTAACCACCACAAAACACTGCAAGAACTCAAATCTGACAGCTGAGTTACTATTTTTCTGAAAATTATAAACATTTGATTTTGACAAATGTATTAATCTTTGAAAATTTGCCTTGAATGCACCCTGCCCTTGATTGAAATAGGCAAAAATTATATTTAAAGAAACATGAAATGCCAATCTTAGTTTGGCAAGCATGAAGGTGAATGAATCACAATTTATGCTAATTTTTCAGCTGATGGAACATTTAATATTTGAATTAAAGGTTTAAATTTTAAAAAGCTGCAAAAATCTGGAAAGTTAATATTAAAAATAGCAACGACAACACCCGATTTATTAATTATCCTCAGCCTAAATAATAACGATTAATAATAGACTCATGGCTCATTAAAAATTGTAACGAATACAAGTGAAGTTGATTGCTAGATCTTTTCCTCTTGGTGAAGATCAACCAAGTGTTCAATGCAAAAATTCCTTTTTTACAAGAACTTGCCTTGCAGATCTTTAGTTGCTGTGTCAGCTCCTCATTTTTCCTAATTTCTTCCATTCTTGCCATTCCTCCATCCATCTGGGTCTCCATCTCTGTCAGGCAAGACAGCAGCCCATCCACCCGTTCTCCCAGAGACTTCTGCTCAGCTGCCACAGAGTCCTGAAGAAAGCATCAGTGAGGTAAAGTTCTGCTGATCTCCAGCAATTACAAAATATTCAAAAGAATTTTATAATATTCTTAACTTTTTATACAGTCCTTTTTTCCTCATTACCTTATATGAGTCTCTGTGTTTTTGTAGAGTTTGTAAAATGTCCTGAGAAAGAGTGACAGCAGCTTCGTATCCTCGAGTTAAGCTCCGCCTATCTTTATCCAGAGCCAATAGCAGCTGTGGAGGGACGTCTTTAGATTGGGGCTTCAGAAGCTGCTCAGCAGCCTGAACCGCTTTGTGGATCTCAGGTTCCAAGTCATGCAGTTCCAAGTCCAGAGTCTGGCAGACAGATTAGGAAAACAAAACCTGCCTTTATACCTCTTGAAAAGTAGATAATCCGCTTGTGACAAAGAAATAGAAGAGTGATGAAGAACACAAGTGAAAGTGTGATTGTAATTTAAATTTCACCTGAACATGGTGAATGATGTCATCCAACGCCAAGAGGCTCCGGCCAACAGACTGCTGCTGCTGCTGCTTCAGCCGGACCTCGATATGTCGAACCATGGAGAGTAGAGCCACAATATGCTGGTCCTGCTCTAAACAGTCCTGACGCATTAATGATGACTGTAGAAGGAGAGAAAAATAAATCCATTAGAATTTACTATAAAAAAATCCTGCAAAATAAAGATAAAAATACATCAAGGACTTCAAGAAAAGAATCCTATTTAAAACCACAGTAATTATTTAAAATGCATTTGTTTGCTTCAGTTAGACCACGAGTCTGGAGTTTATGGCTCTGGAGGCATTTATCCCTCCATGTGGCTATTTGGTTTTGAAGAAAAATTTTAATAATTTGAAAAATTAATCTGTTTGTAGTTTATTTAAATTTGTATTAGCCAAGTTTTGTCAAATAACAGAGTAAAATGATGGTAAAATGTTTCATATATTGCCAGAGCGATTAATTATGCAGCCCACAGTGTCTAGTTGCTGATCAGAAGCAAAGTTCTTAAATTATCGAAATGCATTAAAAATGTACAGATCAAAAATAAAATGGTGTCATGTTCCTATTCGCTAGTTAAAAAAAGGAATGATGGCGCTCCAAAGTCAAAATGATAGAAAATATCTTGTTTCACTTTCTTTTTTTTAAACACAAGAAAACATTATAATTTTATTTTTAAAGGAACTTGTATTTTCGACAGCCAAAATTTAAAGTGACATTTGTTTTATAGTATGTAGAAAAATATTAAATTGTAATAATTTCTTATAGTAAATACATTTCCAACATTTTGTAAATTAAATATGTATTTTTCTTGTGACTTTGTGATATTCGCTCATTAAAAAAGATCTAAATGGTTCTCTTAGTGTTTAAGGTTGCACACCCCTGGGTTAGTCTCTTCCAATGCATAAAGATTGTGACTTTCTTTGGCAAAAAAATCAAATAATTTATTCAAAGCTAAAAGTGGCTACTGTGATAGATTTTTTTTTTTTTTTTTCAA
>NC_050522.1:13571041-13578618 GCF_002922805.2 Oryzias melastigma
AGATTTTTTTTTTTTTTATTATCAACATCTGCTTAAAAAAAAAGAAAGTATTTTTACCTTGCGAGCCAGCGATGTTGCCTCATCTTTGTCTGACCCAGTTCCTTGACTCTCCTCAACATCCGCCTTTACGTCACCTCGGCTCTCTGAGGTTGTTTCAGACTCTGTCACTCTGGCGGATTCAGACCCGCTAGACACCTCTTCTGAGATCAAAGGTGACTTTTCGAGAGAGTCGACTTTGAGATGTTGGTCTTGTACAAATTCTGTAACACGAGGAGGTGGGGCTTCGGGTGCTTGGTGCCTTCTCTTCTTTTTACTTCTCCCTGCTGACTTGTCTTGTGGTAGACTGGGAGTCACAGGCTGATCTGCAGCCATGTTCGTTTTGTGAGAAACATCAGCAGAAGAGTCAAAAGACCCTCTGGTATCTGAAATGTTATTCTTCACTGCAGCTTGTAATGATGGACTTTGCTGAGGAGACATAACTTTCTCAGAATCGTCCTTGTGGCTCTTTTTCATTGATTGATCTGTAGGCTGAATGCCATGAGCAACACTGATTTTTATCCCTTGTTTAGTCAAATCTGAACTGTCCAGTGTTGTTTTTGCCACATTTGGCTTAGTTTTAGCTTTTGTTGGTGTTACTTCAGAGTCCACTCTTGCATTGGTGGTTATCTCGTTTCTCTCAGGCTCAGCTTTGTCTGTCACTCTGACAATCTTGGCCTTTTTGCTCTTCTTTTGCTTTTTACTTGGTTGAGCATCTTTCTGGGTGTCTATCTTTACAGAACTTTTGCCTTTATCACTCTCATCTGAAGAAGTCTTGGACACTTTGCTTTCAACAGTTTGCAGATCAGGCTCATCTTCTGTAGCCTTTTCTTGCACAATGTGCTCCTCCTTGAATATTTTCTGTTCTTCATCGTCATTTGGTGATTTATCAGTTCGCTCCTCCTTGCTACCTTTCAGACTATGTCTTTTTACATCACTTACATTGACGCCTTGACCATCCTTCTTCCCTATTTCCTTGCGCAGCGCCTCCAGTTTTACAGCAGCCTGCTTCTCACTCACTCCTTTTTCAAACACTTTCTTAAGAATACTCTCTTTGGCTTTCAGAATCAAAGCAGCTTTCTCCTCCTCAGGTAGAGTAAATTTCTGAGTCGATTCTCTCTCCATACTTTCATTTTCCTCTTGCAAACACTCTGGTTGTTGACAGACCTCAGTCTTTCCATCGCCCATCTTCTCTCTTTCTTTCCCAAACACTTCATCATCACTTTCCCCTGCATGTTTTGCCAACATTGTGTTTGTTGCATCTTTCTCTTGTTCAGTATTTGGTTTTAGGAGTCTTGAACTTGCAGAAACCTCCTCTGGTCCCCGTTTCATTAAGTCATCTCCAGTTTCAGATTTCTCAATCTTTTCAACACCTTCTTTAACCAAAGGTCTGGTAAAAGCAGCCAAATCATTGGTCTCTGGTTTGTCATAGCTTTGTGATGTTAGCTTAACTTCTGTAGAAACAACAGCCCCAGATGACTCATCAACCTCTGCTTGAACTTGTTCTGTTTCAGTTTCTGTCTCTTTGACCCTAGCTTTCTTTTTGCTCTTTTTCTTCTTCTTGCTTTTGTTTTCTGACTCTTGAATTGTGGAGGTTAAAAGTTGGTCAGACTGTTCTAAATCACTGCTTTTGACTTGCAATTCCTTGATTTTTAAAGGCTTCTCTAAATCATTGACATCCTCCTTTATTTCATCTTTCTGAGCTGCTAACTGATTCTTTCCATTCTCCAGTTCACCTGCATGTGCTAGGACATCACTTTCTTTACTCTCTTGATCATCCTCCACCTGAGCCCTCACAGTCAGTATCTCCTCTTCTTTTCCAGATAGAGGATGGACGATGACTGTGCTCAAAGCACTGGCCATGTGCTCCCTGTCTTCTTCTTTTATTGGCTTGATATCAGTACCTTCTGTCAGGTCTATCTGTTCTTCAACAGAAATCTCTTCAACAGAATCTTTGAAAGTTCCTTCTCTTTGTTGAACTGGAGCTTCAGCTTCATGTGATTGAAGATTTCCATCAAGCTCATCTAGGAGAACATTTTCCCTCTCATTGACATCTTCATGAGGTGATGCATCCTTTGTGGCTTCTTGTGTTGCTTGCTCAGTTAAATACTCGGACAACGTGTCCATCGATTGATCTGACACAATTAAAGACTTTTGTTCTGAAGACTCTGACGCTTCTGCTTCTTCTGAAGTGACATCACAAACCAACAAAGCCGATGTTTCAAGTTGTGATTTTGTGTCTGAATCAGAAGAACTTGTGGACACTTCGGTGTTAATATTTGCTGGACTTTTAGCATCTGATTGATTTGATGAAACAGGTGTAAAGCTCTGTTCTGAAGACTGTTCCTGTTCTTTTTCCTGAATATCTGAGGCCATATCATTGGATATCAGTCCTAATTCAATGGCATCATTCAGACTTGACACCCTCTGTCCTGTAATGGGATTGACTAAGCCTCCCCTTAAAATCTGGTTGGTGGCAATTTCCTCGACCATGTCTTCTGTAGCTAAACCTCTCTTAAAGGCTTCAGGCAGTGTGAGCCTTTCTTCAGTGTTAATATCGATGATACCACCAGTGTCTGCTTGACTCTGGAGAAGCCTCAGTGCTGGAACTGGATCAACTTGCTTTAACGCAACAGCCTCAAGAAGAGTCAACCGGTCCTCAGATTGTTCCCTTTGAATGCCACTGAAAGGTTTTACCTCCAGGAAGCGTTGTCCTGTTTTAATATCAACTTTACCCTGGTTTACAAGTTCTGAGTATGGTACAACACGTGCAGTATGAGGGTCAATGACTCCCTGTGTAACTGCTGGGGAAGCCATGACTTCATTAGCTGTGTTTTCATCTAGAAGACCCTTAGAAACAGCATCTGAAAGGGTCAGCTTAGAACCAGTGTTAGGGTCTAAAATGGCACCAGATGATGCCAGGAAAACAATGGCTTTAGGGTTAGTTGAAGGACTGACCTTTCCTTGGTAAACCCACTCCAGTTCTTCAAGCCCAGATGCAATAGATCGATCCACTAGTCCTCTATCTACAGCATCAGAGACTGAAAGCCTCATTCCTGAAGCATGGTGTATTATCCCACCTTCAGCAACCTGTTGTGCCAACACCTGATACGCATCCTGTGTTGTAATAAGCCCTTTCTGAATTGCTTGCTCCAAATACACTGAGTTCTTAGACTCAGGGTCCACAACACCCCCCATTTGGAGCTGTAAACTGGCTTTCTTAAGGGTAGTTGCACAGTCTGTGTCTTTTCCTTTGCATGCCTTTTCCAGTGCCACTAGTTCTTCTCTTTGCTCTTCATCAATTAGTCCAAGGCTCGCCGCAAGAGTAACAGAGACTTTCTTCTCCCTGCGGAGGTCCACAATCCCTCCAGATGCTACCTGTGCTTCTAAAAGACGAGCAGCTGTGCTGGAGTCAATCAACCCAGCCTCAGCTGCGTCCTTCACCCCACATATCTGCCTTTTTTCTACATCTACGACACCTGCCAGGGTTTTATCAGACTTCAAGACTCTCCACATTAGATCTTCATCTATCAAACCTTCCTGTACAACTTCGTCCACATTAAGTGGTTCAGCCCTACTAGCATCTAGGAATCCTCCAAACAAACCTGCCTCAGCCATTAATTTAACAGCTGTATGGTCAGGAAGGATCCCCTGAGCCACAGCCTCATCTGGGAGCAGCTTTTCACCTTCTTCGGTCTTCAGACCTCCATGTTTGAACTCTAAAACCAACCTCTGCAGCTCAACATCTTCCTCTTTGAGCCCTAATTTTAGGATATCAACCTGAGGGTCAAAATGCTTGGGCTCATTTTCTGTCACATGCAAATCTTCTTGGATTTTATCTATTTTACCTTGGCCTTGTTGTTTATCTTTGTGATCTTTAGACTGTGCTATGTCTAATGTAACTCTCTCTTTTTCCTCTTTACTTTCACCATTTTCCTGTGATTTGAGTGTGATTGTGCTACTGGTGTCATGACAGAGACTTTCTTTTGATTCTGAAAAACATGTTTCCATCTCTGAAGGTAATACATTTCCCGTATAGTACAACTCTTCTTTTAGATCATTAGGTTTAGCACTGCCACTAAATGTGTCTTTGTTTGTATAGCTCATATCGCTGGCCACAGTTTCAGACAATGGGATTTTGTTTTGTGCCTCTTCAAAATCAAACTCTTCACCTGGAGTGATGACACTTTGCTCTACTTCCATTTTCTTGACATCCATCGACTCTGATAAACTTGTGTCTTCAGTTATTTCTGGAACTAATTTTCCAGACATCACCTGTGTAGCTTTGACCATCATCACCAGTTCAGGGTCAAGCAGCACCAACCGTTTTCCAGAATGAGCATCGACATAGCTGTGAGTCATGAGGTGAAGCAACAGCTTATTCTCGGCTTGTTCTTTAGAATTCAGAGCATTTGTTGGTGTAGTATCCTGTACAAAGTCCGTGGGAGGTGGTGGTGGGGATGTGGCTGAATCCCAGCTCAAGCGGTTCAGATATGGGGTACCTGATTGGTTCAGGTTGCAAAGGGAGTCCGGTATGTAGGTCTCTGCAAGGCAACTGACCACACTTGGCTCAAGGGCCTCCTCAGTTGCTTGGTTGAGGGGTATGGTCTTAAGGGTTTCAGGTTTGTACAGAGCACCAATACAATGTCTCCTTCTAAGGGCTTTTCTAGCTAAATCTCCTGAGATTACTCCTTGTTGAAGAGCATCAGCAACAGGCAAAAGTTCCCCAGATTCAGGCCAGAGGAGTCCCATAAAATTCTGTAGAGATTCAAGAACCAGCAAAGCCAGCTGAGAGGAGAGAAGGTTCCTTTGGATACTTTCCTCTAAATTCAGACGTTCTCCACTCAAAGGATCCAGAATTCCTCCATTTTGCAGCTGCCGTGATAACATTGCACAAGCCAATTCTTGGTCCATCAGCCCGCGGCGAACAGCCTCTTCAATAGTCAGCCGGTGGCCAGAACGCGGATCAACAATGCCACCAGCAAAAAGTTGAGCTTCAAGAAGCGATACCGTCACTTTCCGGTCAATCAGTCCTTCCTGGATTGCACGGAAGATGCCAACTTTTCTTCCAGAGCGCAGACAAACGGTTCCTCCGGGCTGCTGTTTAACAGGGAGGAGGAGGAGTCCTGACTCTTTATCAAGAATACAGCGCAGCTGAAGCTCATGCAGATTTACTGTTTCTGCTGTGTTTGGATCAATCAGCTCTTTGCACTGAAGCCTTAAGTGCAGCTTTAATAACGTCTCAGGGGACAGAAATCTCATTTCCTCTGCTTGTTCCAAACTTAAAAAGTCTCCAGACAATGTTTTTAAGCCCCCACTGTTAATCTGATGTTCCAGAATACAAAGTCCCACTTCTTCTCTGATTAAACCAGATTCCACTGCTGCAGCTACAGGAATAATATTATCCTGTTGGCGATCTAAAGACTTGAAAGTGTTGTCTACTAAATCTAAGGCACTCTTAAACTTGGACAGAGACTCTCTTGTGTAGTTGTCAATGAGGCCTTCAGATAGAGCTTGGTCCAGTGATAGACTGACAGCAGAGTCAGGCTGAATTAGTCCACCAGTAATAAGTTGGGTCTCCAACAGAATATGGCAGGTGTCCTGGTCAATAAGACCACGTCGGGCAGCTTGAAACACCGAGTACGTTTCCACTGTTCCCAGGTCGATCACTCCAGCAATGGCAACTTGAGCCTGCAGAAAAATTAACAAAAAACAAAAAGTTTAGATCATGTTCTTTCTGGAAGTAATGTGCTATAAGCACGTATATTATGCTATGTTACTATGTTAACAAGTTTTATAAGTGAGGTCAAAAATAGTGAAGGATTTAAGCTTAAGGAAAGAATAAAGACCACCACCACTTGCCACAAACACAGTTTAAATATGTTACAATTTCCTTTGCACATAACGAAAGTTGTGAAACATTTTCCTTTCAAGCGTTTTCATACTTACCACAACTATTCTAAAATAAAGCACTAAGAAGCACTAAGCATGCAACAGAGCTGATAGAACAGAAGGGCTCTACATAAAGCAAAAACATTACAGACACGTGAAGATCTGCTAAGAAGTAAAAGAGAAGTAGCTAGCACTACTTACCATCCTGGTTCGTCTGGTCTTGCATAGAAACTAATGGGCCAGTTTATGGCTCGACAAAGTGAGGTGCGACAGGTGAGAAGCTGGCTGTTAGCATCTGCATAGCTTCACTCTGACCCCTAAATATCGTTGACAAAAAGCTAAAACCCAGTAGCTAATACTTGTATTATATTTACATCTTTCTACAAGCTTTTCAGATCACATTTCCAATCAAAAAAGTCACAAATTGGGTTTTGCTTTCTTTTCCATTCCCCCTTTTGATCTTCAGTTTGGGAGTCCACTCCTCTGGCAGCTGTTAGTGAGTTTCAAGCACAAAGCTGGTTTAAAGTTTCACACATTAACAATATGCATTAGAACATGGACAAAAACCGCATTCATCCTCTCAAACACACACACTCTTGTGATCTGGACACAACATGCTCAAAAAGTGAAGTTAGTTTTGATTTTTTGCACAGCTGGCCTTCGGTGCACCTTTACTAAGAACCACAAGAAACGTTTTAATAAACCTCTATGAATTGTTTTCAGACATTAAAAAAAGCAAGGAAAAAGCTGAGACACAGGGATGTAAAAACACCTAAATGATAACAAAAGTACCTTTGATCAGATGTTTCCACACATTTATAATTAAGGCCATACACTACAAACAAGGACATTAGAGCAGTAGCAAGAGAACTGTGACTATTGTGATAATGGCTGGCTACACACACAAACTTATGAACACACACTCACACATTTCTCTGTGTGTGTGTGGTTCCTAAGCAGTTATCTGCTTCAGACCAAAAGCAAATGCAGAAGCTCTTCCATCTTTTTAAGTGACACTCAGGTGTCAAGTTGCTTAAATATATTTTTGTAATACAGAGACAGAAATGCATGGGTGTTCTTACCAACTCTGGAAAAATTTACGAATTTGTATTTATTGCTATTGTTCTATGAAAAGCAATGAAAACTTTAGTTTTTTTCTTAACTTTCAGATTTTGCTTGGTCAGTCATCACCGTTTCTATTTGATTACTCATCCAGATTAAATTGAAATAAGGCAAA
The DNA here is from genome assembly GCF_002922805.2 of Oryzias melastigma. Lineage (NCBI taxonomy): Eukaryota > Metazoa > Chordata > Actinopteri > Beloniformes > Adrianichthyidae > Oryzias > Oryzias melastigma. Next base: position 13,578,207 of record NC_050522.1, read on the forward strand.
TGAGGCTGCAAAAAAACTTTTTTTTTAATAATCCATGTTTTTCAGACTTCAGTTTGCAAAATTTTTCTTCTTTTTTGTGTGTTTGTACTCAAATCTTTTCTACATTTTATTAGTGATAGCTATCGAGTTGTGATCATAAAGGATAACCAGTTTTATTTAGTCTGTTAGTTTTTAGCTATTGTTCACATTTTATCAACAAATAAAACGTATTTGAATTGAAATTAAAGCATTTTGGCCAAATAAATGTTATAACTCTTTGATACTTGCAAACGTAAATATCTATCAAACCACTTCAAAATTATCTTAATTCAGCATTTACTCCTAAATAAGGAGTGACTTATTATTATTTGGCTACTGCGACTTTTACACCAGTCTGACATACTCTGGAAACTACGGTACTTGGAAAGAAAAA
>NC_050522.1:13578727-13728525 GCF_002922805.2 Oryzias melastigma
TCGTTCGCTGCTTAAAAATAAAAAATAAAAAATCCCATGGTAGTTTATTTCTAAGTACAATTCATCTGGATTTTAATGGAATTTTTATTGGCTTCTTTTGAATGTCACTACAGATTTTAACATCAGAACTCCTCTCCTAACAGTCCTTTATGCTCTTCTTTAACAAGGAAATTTGAAGGACTATAGCAGCAAGAACTATAGTTTTAGAAATATCCCAAACCCCCTGAGTGTTCACCTGAATGATGGAAAGCATTTCATGTCTATAAAGGGCTACATTATGAAAAGAACAAAACAAGTGTGCTGACTTTATGCAGTGCTTAAGAAGACATGGTGTGGTTGTTTCCATCTACAAAGAAGATGGTGGAGGAGCTCATCTTCTTTTAGCTTTCACATCTGCAATCATGATCACTGCAGGATTGCATTACTGAAGCACCACTAAGGCCATGTTTTCACAGTGTTAGCAGTTCAGCAGATGATTTTTTTATGATGATGATGATGATGAGAGTGAATATGACAAAACCCAATGCATGGACAGTTGTTGGCATGAAGGCAGGCTTTTAGGAGTACAAATTTGTGAGTGAATCACTCCATGCTTAGGCCCAGTTCAGACAGTGTCAAACTTGGTTCTACTTTCAAGAATCTTTTAGAAAGATGAGGGTCAGGGTGCACGTCTGAACGGGGTCTTTGATGGCTGTTAAACCAAACCTTGTCAAAAAATGATGATGTATTTCCAAAAGTGCGTGCTTGGTGAACATACAACATGCTGTGCGACACACAAAGTCTCTCGCTGGCCCACACATGAACAGACAAAAAGCTTGCAAGCACATTCTGCCTGAAAGGATCCTTCCCTTCTTCCATTTAAGATGACCATAGAGGAGCACGGTATCAAAAACCCAGAAGCCCATCCCCTGTCAGCCGATGCCCTTCCACCTGTTTACCTTTCGCTCCTCCTCTTTGGCCAGCTGTTGCTCCAGCTGCTGCAGCTGCTGGGTGGAGCTCTCCAGAAGCTGGTCGTAGGTGTTGGTCAGCTCAGCCAGCTGAGCCTCCACCTGAGCGCGCTCTTCTGGCGATAACCTGTAAATTCAGAGCAGAGATAAGTGTAAAAGTTTCTGACTTATTAAATGAGTTTTACTCCTGTTTGTAGACAAATTCAGAACTGAGAGTGCAGAAGAAAGGTAGACAATGAGTTGTTTACATCATGTGAGTTCCTCTTAAACTTACTTGGCAGCCTGCTTGGACCGTAGGAAGGCCTGTGTGCTCCGTATGGCCTCAGCCACCTGATCCTTCTTGGCTGTTAGCTGTTCACTGATGGCCTTGAGAAAGGAGACGACACCAGCCTTAGCCAACTTAACCACCATTTTTATAAAGAAATGGGCTCCTAACTACCTGTTGAGCAGCTAGCGAAGACTCTGGACTGGAACCTCCAGTCCGACCAGAAAGGCCTTTCACCCAACCTAGTAGATCTGAAACCTGGCCCACCCTGGCTTGCTTCTCCTCCTCCACCTCTTTCTGCACAAATTTAGAAGCAAAAGAACTTTTATCACTCAGTTCTGCAATAGAAGGGGGTTAAGGTTCAAGCAGAGAAAGCATCACCTCCTCTTCTTCCAGCCTTCGCAGAGCATCACTGATGTACTTCACATGCTGGGTGGTTAAGGTGACCAAGGCTGTGTAGCGTGTGCGTAAGTCCATAAACTGTAAAGAGAAAAAGTAAATGGTTTGAAACTGAAACTAGAAAACAATACAAAAAAAAGAATACACTTTTTTCCCCTACCTCCTGAGTAATGGCATCAGAGGAAGAGTGCATCCTCCTCCTCTTGACAGGTGACTTGTGCGTCGACTCAACAAAGGCTCTGTACGTCATCAGCTGGAGCTCATAATCCTAAACAAAGATGAGATGATTAAAGTTAGAAACTAAAAGATGTTTCTTTTAATACTTTCTACAACTAAACAAGCAAAGATCAAAAATAAATTCAACTGCAGCTTCCTACCTTCACTGAGCTGCAGTACTGTTTGGAGTGAGTCTGGCACTCGTCTAGTTTGGACTGGTTCTGTTCAATCTCAACTACTAATGCCTAAAAAGGAAAATAAATATCTGTAAAAGTCCTTCCTCTACAGTACAGGGTTCATTTTTTGGCTTTGCACAGTTCATGACAGAATATTTGTGTGGATGGTTTGCTGTTACTGACCGTCTGCTGGGCCAGCTGTTCCGACAGTGCTTTGCTGTCCGTCTGTCCAGGCTGGGTTCTTTGTTGTCTTTCTGTTGTTTCTTCAATCCACTTGATCAGAGCTGAGTGTCCATCTCTGTACTGCTGCAGCTCCGAGCCCAGAGCGTCCAGATCAGTCCGCCTTCAGGCAACCACAAGCAGGTTCTCAGACGAATATTGATTAGGAGATAAATAGTAAGTTTTTCCATCCTTGAGTCAGACTCACCGTGTCTCAATCTGTCTCTTGATGCTGCTCCATCTGTCTGTCATCTGATTGGCTTTTTCCTGGTAGCGCTCCAGCTCTGGGCTGCGATCTGGATGGAGGTTGCTGAGCTTAGATCCCGCCTCTTTGGCCTGACCCACTTGTGCTTGCAGGGCCTGAAAGATGCTCTCCTGATCAGCAACCTCAGCCTGCCACCTCTGGGAAGAAATCCACAAGGAATAAAAAAATAAATAAACGAGTGAAGCACAACATGAAGAGCAAAAGCCCATTGTGTTTTATTGTGGTTCTTGCCTGAAGTTGATCTTTGAGGTTCTGAATGGCAGCTGTGTCTGCTGGAACGGTGTCTTCCTCACTTAGTCTGCTCTCATACTTCGTCACCTGGCTCTCTGCTTCATCCAGGCTCCGGAGCAAGACCTCTACCGTCTTTAGCCTAAAGAGGTTCAACAAAGGTTTTCAGTTTAAACACCATCATTTTCTCTAATTTGATAACTGAGGGTAAAGTTTCTGAGCAGCAAAATTTCACAAACTTTTCCAAGTAGACAGATGAGAGGTTGTGAAGATTATCTGTTCGCTCCAGAGCCTGGTTGAGCTCAGACCGGAGGACAGGAACACTCGAGGATGTTGGCTTCTCCTCAAAAAAATGTACGCAGCGACGAGATAAGTCGCCCAAACTAGAGCGCAGGACATCCAGCTCCGACTGCAGCTTCTGGAGAATTCAAAAAAGAAAAGTAGGGGAAAAAAAAACATTTTTATGACATGCTATTGCTATCTACAGCCAGTAGATGGTGCTGCAGCTTACCTCCTGTTCAGCAATTTGAATGATCTTGTCAGAAATGTTTCCTGACAGCCGGCTAGAGGGCAGAGGTTCAATTCCCCTCATCAGTCTGCGCTCGGTTTCATTTAGGCGAAGGTTGATGTCCTGCAGCTCCGACAGGTACGACCGAGACACAGACTCGTCCTTCTCCACTGAAAATTGAGTAAAAACAAAACATCTCAGACCTCAGAGGAAGAAGAAGAACAGTTCTAGTCAAGGTCCTTCCTCCTGATGGGATTTGAACACATCCATGATTGCATTTGTGCAGAGGGATCTCACCAGACTCCATGTTGACGAGCAGGTCCTGGCAGTGCTGCAGTGCCTGCTGGACATCCCTCTCCAGCTCTCGTCTTTCCACCGCTGTGAACAAAGAGCTCTCCTTACTGTCCGAAAGGAAGTCAGTCAGTTGGGATTCCAGGTGATCCAGGATGTGCTGCCGCTCTGAAGGAGACTGACGACGAACCTGATGGGCGACACAAGCCGGAGACCATGAGAGAAGAAAATGACAAGCAAATAATCTAATAGCATACACTTACTGTGTCCAGGGTCCATTCAGACACGGTCCGGATGTCTTTGAGCAGGTAGTGCCAGGAAACCACACTCTTCATGTTCACGTGGAGCTGATGCCACAGAGACATTACCTTCTGGTACATCTGCTCCGCTCTGTTGACACAGAAAAGTAATGTTTAACCTGCTTCTTTCTAAAGTACTAATGAAATAAAAATGACTTTTCTGCAAATCTTTAAATAACCAATCAAATAAAAAAGTGAGGATGATGGGCAGATGAAAGTAAAATACAGTACAAGACATCCTCAAAATCAATAAATATAGTAGAATAAAAGCAATTCTTGTTTTGGAACAAAAGTTTAAAATTCTTACATAAATGTAGAGTTTGTTCCTTAAAAGATAAGTTATTATCAAATAAAGTACACTGATATCAAATGCTTTCACTTTGATCTTAGCGTACTGGGACTAAAGTGAAAAAGCAATGTATGTGGTTTAAGGCGTTTGGCTGCAAAATTACATTTTAATTCAAAAATTAATAATATAAAAAAAACACACACATTTTTATTGAATAAATGATCAGTGTGACATGTCAAATGTTTTTTTTCATTTATTTCAGATTTTATTTACTTAATTCTAATACCTAAGCAAACCCTAATTCAAAAATGCAGTATTTTTTACATTTCATTTGTATTCACATATTTATTTTATTTAGTTTTTATTTTTATTTTTATTAAATCAATTAAAGCTCTATCAATTGTTTTAATATTCACTATGGTTTTTACAAAGACTTTTTGGTAACTTTTGTGTTTAAAAAAAAAAAACCTTAGATGCAATGGGATACATTTTCTACTTTAGCCCTGCAGCACCTGTCTCACCTGCTGGCCGTGTCGATGGCCTCCTGGTTTGGGGGTGGGACGGTGAAACACACCGAAGGGACCATGGCCTCATTTCCTGTCGGACTGATCACCTTCCACTTGGTCCTCTGGGAGTTGTCCTCCAGAACGCACTCCTCTCCTTGGTTTATTGTGATCTGAAATAAAAGTGGGGTGTCCAGATGAGAAGATGATGGTGGGGCAGGGAGGGGGTCATGGAGGGACGTATGGAGAGAAGACAGTAGAAAAAAGGAGACAAAAAATAATATCAGTGTTTGCAAAGACAGGAAATCACTGCAATGGAGGAAAATAAAGAGAAGATGGATTACAGGAAGAAACAGTGGAGAAAATAATTTAAGCAAAAAGCAACAGATAAAATGAAAAACATCAATGGATTTGTGAAGTTAGCTGGAGCTTTACAATGACTCCTTTTCAGAGAGGTTGACACAGGAATAAAGCAGTGAGCTCTAAAAAGCTGCTTTGCATTGCTAAGGCTTTTATTGTGAAGGAACTGAATGTTCCTCCACACTCGGTTTTCTTAAATCTGAGTTGGGTTATTTTACCAACAGAAACCCAACTCAGAAGGAAAACCGGGCTTCTCACCCACCACCCTCTCTCACCCCCTCCCTACACGCAAACACACACACCACTAATGCAAAGCTATGCACACAGAAAGATATGAAATGCGTTTAACTCTTAGATATTAGAGATTCAGACTGACTGAATGACGCCTGAACGGCTGAGAGTCTGAAATCCAGTTCAGTTCAGTGACTACCGCCTTCAAAATCAGCTGATTTCAGCAATTAATTTCCTGAACCTTTAAACTGCAGACTCCCTCATGAGTCAAGAAGCTCTAAACATCAACTACAGTACTTTTAAAAGGAATATTATCAAATAAAGTATGACATTTCCTGATTAAAAAAAGGTTATGCAATTAGCGAATGTAAAAAAATATTTTAAAAAGGCATCAGCAGCTCTCGGGAACATTTAAGCCATGTCAAGCAGTGAGGCGTTGGGTGCCAGATTTTAAGTCGTAGGCATGATATGACTGTGGATTTGAACCCACAAACTCCAAGTCTCAAGCGAACCCTCTACTACTAGGCCACTGAGTTGGTATGGGAGCAAAAAATATACATAATTTAAAGCAGCACAAGTTTTATATGAACTTTAAATGTATATTTACAAAAAATAATCTTCAATATATTTCTTTAAATAGTTTAATAACGACTTTTCTTGCTACCATATGGATGACTATACTTGCAGCAACAATTTAGGAGCTTCTGTTGATCAATTGTTTTGGAGACATCCTCTGATGAACTGGAACATGATCTCCAAAGAGATCTACGGTCGATTCAAAAAGTTGATTTAAGTTTCTGTTAACTTGACCCCCAAATAAGAAAAAAAAAGTTTTGAATAAGAACGCTTAGAAAAATGTTTTAAAAGTTTCAGTAAAAGCCAGACATTTTTCTCATAGAAAAACATCGCTTTGTAAGTTAAAAATACATTATTTGATTACATTAAAACAGATTTGGAGTAAATCAGTGCTACATGTAAGACAAAAATGCCATTTCTTTACTTTTAAACGAGAATAAGCTTTAAATAGATTTACTGGTTAAATTAAATTGTTGGAACAAATTGCAAGAAAGAACAAGTATTCGTGTGCCAAACGTAAAAAAAAAAGTTTCTCTAACTTTTTTCCTCCATGTGACCCTTCCATGTGAGTGTGTTAGTTGTTTTCTTCAGCAGCACAGAATCAGATTAAAAAGCCTGAAATCAGCTGACAGGAAAGCAGCGATCATGGTGGTGCAGAGTGTGCAGCGTGAGAATCTGAGGTGAGAGAGGGGGAACATAGGCAGCTATACCTGAACGTTTGTCTTGCCAGCCCAGCCGAAAGAAGAAAGGGAGGAGGGTAATGAGGAAGAGGAGAGGAGGGAGTGAGAGGGGCATGAGGAAAAAAAGGAGGAGACACAGGACAGTGAAGGAGAGAGAGATTACTGTTGGTCATGTGCTCGACTGGTGAGAAACGAGCAGCTCTTGTCCGTCCTTCACCTGGACTCACAGCATGCATCGATGAAGAGACTGACTTGGTCAAAACGCTTCACTAAGTGACAAGAGAGGAGCAGCCACCTCCATCTGCAGGAGGAGGTGCTGGTTCTGGACTGAGTTTGCTCAGAGGGGACACAGATGTATAATTGATTGGTTCTGAGGACATCTCATCTTCATCCTTTTAACCCTTACTTTCTCGTGATTTTTTATAAAAGTCAGAATACACATCAACAACTTAGAAAATGCATGGCTGTGAGGTGGAGGTTGTTGGGGGAGTAACAACAGGGGAGATACACAAAGTAAAACTTTTAATCGGACTCTTTTGCTCACAGGTGATGCAAAACATGCTTCATGTCGTAGCTCGGGCGTCTTACCTCGATCTGCCTGTAATTACAGATGGCTTTGATGGGTATTGTGGTTCCCAGCATGCTCTCTGCACTGCGGGGCCGGAGCTGAACTACAGTCTTGGCCCGACCCACGAGGCTCGCCAGTGTGCTCTTGTACTCAATCAGCTGCTCCTTCTCCTCCTGCAAAACAATAAAACAAAAACTGTCAGAAACTTCTATTTTATATGCTTTTTTATAGAAAGAGTAAAAATTGAAACCATTACTATAGTGAATTCACAATTTTACACTAAAAGTGACATTAAATAACTACAATAACCAAATAATCAAACTCTTTTTTTAAAAGGAAAAACATGTTAATCAAAAAGGGTTGCATAGAATGCACATTTACTGAGACAATTTCACTCTTTTTAACGTTTCACTCTGATCATCTTTTGCTCTTTGTTCAAAGCCTTCCCATTTTAATTATGATTATGCTGCTTTTAGCCCAAATGGAGCGAATTGACATGGAGTGAGCCTGCCCAAACTTTCCTCACAACCCCAACCTAACATTTTCAGTGAAACAAAAATGGCGAGCAATATTGACACCATCTAGCTGTGCGGTTCTGAACCAGATGCCAGCTCAGACGAGGAAAACTAAGTTGTATGTGGATCTATTTCTCTGCAAGCGGATGCATCACAATGGAGCGGCCTTCAGTTATAGGTCCTACAATAGTCCCTAATGTTGTGATTATTAAGTAAAATTTATTTTACCAATTTTATTACAATGAAAGATGTATTAATATTATTTCTAAGTAATGCTGTTAAAAAAAAAGAGAAAAATTGTTCTGGTACAGTCTTACAATATGTGAGACACGTATCGGGATACATATATCATTAGACTCTTGACAATACACACGCTTATTCTACAAGCTTTTTCCAAAACCTTTTATTTGTGGCTCTTGATTTACAATAATATGGTGAAAACAATGTTTACTCAGAAAAAACAATTTTAAGCTTAATTTTTCTATATAATATAAAAATGCTACAAGAACATGTTAAAAAAGCACAATTTTCATTTTGTCCAACTTTAACAGTGTCCCATCACTGTTAAAGTTTTCCATTTACCTGCTCAAAATTTAATCTCTTGGATACTTTTTTGTGGTTTAAATGTTTCAGTGAGATCCTCATGATTCATGTGTGAAGCAGCAACAGTTTTTCTGCTGACTTCTCTGAAGTGCTGCCTTGTGAATTGCAGCGCTAATGTTTTTTGCAGGCTGGACTGGTCATTAGGAGGGTTCACGGCCCTTTAGCGGGGCCGTTTGCAGAAAGCCAGCAGCTGCTGACATGAGTGGACTCTCCCGCTTACGTCAGCTCGGCCTTTAACCATTAAACATTGAAGCCTGGGCTCTTCGCTCTGACAGGCAGAAGCGTTTCATTGCTTCGTTGCCTCAGAGCGAAGGGGTCATTAAGGATTCATTACGGGGAAACAACAGGCAGACAAGATAGAGGTGTTTTTTTCTTAATAACTTCACACATTACAGCGGTGAAATGAATTTCACATGGAAACTGCAAATGATTCAGTCAGCATTGCGACATCAAAGCTTGAGTGGGGTGTGATTCACTTATTCTGAATATGTCTGTCCATAAACACTGGGAATGGGGGAAATTATTAGTGAACGTGTAGATGGGGAGAAATACAAGGAAGTTCACTTGTGACACAGAAGAGGAGGATGTGCTCACTGTTCTGGCCTGTGGCTCATACTTGCCACCATCTGCATGCAGTCAAAAGTGTGTGTGAAGAGGGTGTGGAGGTGGGAAGAGCGTGAAAGTGCCATGGAGGGGTGATTCAGAGGACTCACAAACAGAGCTGCCTGGAGTCATGACACCTCAGCAGCTGCAGATGTCAGCTGCTAAAGTGGAAAGGAGTTGTCAAAAATCCTTTTCTGTGTGATGACCTCAGTTCTGATGAAGCCAAACTCCATCACACGACGTGACGCGCGTGAACATCAAGCCGCAAATCCAGGAAACCAACATTGTGGTGTGAAGCTGTGCGAGCTCAGGAGTCAGCTGCTTTACAAAGAAAGAGCTGAGAAGATCATGTCACTATGAAAAAAGGGGTGTGCAAACAGTTCTGCCTCTGATCTGAAATGTAGCGAGGAATTAAACCATGAGTCGATAGTTTTTAAAAAATGAATCATGTCCAAACCTAACAGCATAATGGCTTCTTGAAAGTGCACATCGCCAGCAGGTTAATAAGTAAGTGGAAGCTGCAGATGCCATCAAGTCTAAGTGCATCAGGGCTCATTTCTGGCCGTCTGTTGGACAAAATCAACTGATTTATTAAGATTCTATTAAGGGAAATTATGTAATTCCTCCAAATTACAGCTATAAAAGAAATAGTTTAGGCTGTTGGTGGATGATCAATAAAATGTTCTTTTTTTTTCCTGTAAAAAAAAATCTAAAACTGACAAAACTGTCTCCTTCTCATCATTTTGAAGTACATTTTTGAAGCCATTGTTGCTTAAGAGTCAGGTTTGAAGAATAAATCAATCATCTACATTGCTGGTTTGTGAGACTTTATCTGCCAGAGCATCAAAGCTGTGAAGCAATTAATAAAAAAATGTTTTTTCTTTCTACAATGAAAATTGTTTTTTAAACATGTTTTTGTAGCATTTTTCTCACGATGAAGGACAAATATAAAGAAAATTAACCCATAAAAACCCATATCAGAATGGGTTCTGTGATCCACTTGGTTTGTGGTGCATTTTATATCATTTTCATCTGACTCAAAGCTGTACGGCTCTAATGTTGCTAGCTGTTTTAGTTGCACCAGTAATGTTAGGTTAGGTTGAGGGTGTGAAAAGCTATAAGCAAGTAGGATAGTGTGTTGAACGGAGAGCTTTCAGTTAAAGGTGATAGTAGGCTCTGAGCCGTCAGTTTACGTCCACAACTCGGGGGCGAATTTTAATAAACTACTGCCGCTCTGCAGGAACTATTTCCTAAAAAATGACACTTTTACAAACTCGAAACCAACATTTTAGGATTGATTGAGTTACCATGGAGTCCTGCAGCAGGTCTTCCAGTTTGCTGAGTCGGCTGTTCTTGTCACAGGTGTACTGCCGCTTGATGGTGTCCTGAAGCTGACGCAGATATGATTCACAGTCCCGAGCGTCACTCATGAACTGACGAGGAAGAAGAAGGGAAATGTGGACAAAATGTTTATCCAATTCACCAACTTAAGATTAGTGTGCCATTAATGTAGCATTGATCAGATAAATCATCCAAGTTGAATATATATAGCAATTGCCCTTCATGGTCATTAGTTTGACTTAAATATAATGTATGTTTCTGATACTAGGTCAACAAAACGAGTCCAAAAAAATCAGATCCACCATCATTCTTTTTGTTCTCTATTCTCTAAATAATATTCATAAATATCCCATGAATTATTAAAGCGACACTGTAACTTAGTGCATTCTATAAGACTCAATTTTTCTCAATTACAGCAAAAAAGTAACAAAATGGTTATGAAAAATAATTTGTTCAATAAATAACATTCATAGAATTTAGTTCCTACTGTTGGTGGATGAATACGAATAAACTGCAGACTGTTGCAAGACTCTTATTCTCACCTGAAAATATGATGTGTTGTCCTTGAGGTGTTGTTCTACACAAACACACAACTGGTCCACCCACTGCCATTGTGTCTGCAGTGCTGCACTGTAAGCCTGACACAAATAAAGAAGATACAAATTCTTATCAAACCAGGTTTTCACCAAGAATATAATCTGAATTCAAGGCCTAAAAGGAATTTATTAGACATGTCTTTACAATAAGTTAATTTGTGGGGTTTGAACTTTGAGTTAACATACAATTATAATAGTGCTAAACATAAACATAGTTCTCTCCTTGTGATCAATAGCCCAAAGCATGATGCTGCCACCACCGTACTTAAGAGTTTAATCGTGGTTACAGAAATAACACATCCCCACATGCTATTGACTCAGTGTTACAGAGTTTTTTTATCCACTCTATTTTTATAAGTAAACGTATGAGTCAGAAGTGAACTCTGAAGGTCATCCAGTCAAAATGAGTGATTTCCTGTAGCTCACCTCTACGGTCTGCTTGGCTGGATGGTTCTCCTGACAGAGTCGAGCAGCTGTTTCCTGGAGAGACCGCATCACATCTCGCTTTTCAGCAAACTCCAACCGCATGTCCTTTAAACAGTAACCAAAAAAAAAAAAAAGATCAGAATAACATTATTAATAAACATATTCAGAATTAAATGTTTAAATGTTTGTCTTTAAGCATCAATGCAAACCTGCAAAGACCAATTTGGTTCTAATACATCCAAACAAAAAGATTTAATTTCTGAGAGCCTCAGTGCTCTTCAAATCATCCACTCACATTGTACATTTCTCTCTTGGCATTCATGTTGGTGTTGCTGTCGCTCCAGTCGAAGGCGATCTCCTCTTCCTCCCTTTCATTGAGCCAGATCAGCTCCTCTGTGCAGTGGGACACAAACGCATGCAAGCTCTCCAAGCTCTGCAGGCGCCATGACGAATGTTCCTATGGCAACAGCAAAACCAACATATTTAAAGGGTGCTCTTGATGAATATGAACAATGAAAAAAAAGAAAAAACAAAAACATATCAAATAAGAACTTTAGTTTGTTTTAGGGGACAAGAATTGTGCACGAAGCTGAAGTCATGAACCTCCTAAAAATTAATAAAAAAACTTTCAATGAATGAAACATAATAATAAATCTATAAAGTTTTGAAAAAAACTAAAAAATAAAAAAACAAAGAAGGGAATACCAGAAAATAAGAAGGGAAAATTCAAAAAGATTTAAGGGAATCTTGAAAAAAAATGAAGAGCGGAATTATATCAGTCACGCTTTAAAGGGATTTACTGGGAAAACGAGGCTAAACCAACAAAAGCGTGAATTTCACAGTTTTCCAATGAACACACACCAGTAGTTTGCAGTACTGGTGCTCCAGTTTGGCTAAGGTTTCAGAGTAGTTGCTCCTGAAGTTTGGAGAGACGTCAGCCTGATATAAAAAAAGAAAAAAAATCATGAGAAACTGTAACATATAATACAAACAACAGTTACTTTGTCAATTGTGGACGCACCTCATAGCTGCGAGCTTCTTGCAGGCCGCTCATCAGTTCTTCAACTGCAGTGTGGATGGCGTTGTGCTTTTGGAGGTTGTTTTCCACTGAGGGGAGATCTGCACCCCAGTCAGCACCATCCAGAAGCTCCTAAAATGAAAAAAGAAATAAATTCAACAAAAAGTAAATACGAATGGATCAAAACCTAAAATAAATAAGTGAACAGACGCCAAAGATTTATGAAAATTCTGGCTTTGAATTAATGATGTCATGATATTAGGCCTATTCATGTCTTCATAACGTGAGATTAGCTGTGGGGATAACACGAACAAAACCTGGAAGATGTTCTCAAGAAAAACACTTGAACTTCAGTATTTTTCTTTATTTTTAAAGCCAATTTTTGATCGTTAATGGAAAATATACACACACTGCATCACTTTTTCTTCCTTTATAGACCAACTCTTGGTGTTTTTAACATGTTTTTTCTCATGATAGAGGACAGACATAAAATAATTTAAGTAATAAATAATAACAATTAATTAATTAAAATAGGGTTAAAGGGTACAACTGTTTTCTTTTTCAGAATTGCTTTTTTTAACAAAAAATGTTCTTACAGAGCCAAGCAAAGGCAATGTAGTTCATTTAAAATTGAAGTTCAACAACAAAATAAAATAAACTTTTAGCTAAAGTCGTCATCTGGGATGTTGGGGTAAGCTGTCAGAATTGAAATAAGTCTAAATTATTATAATATTACATTTAAGTTTTGCCCCTTGGACAAATAACTGAGGATTTAAAGTTATTTATTTTCTTGTCTTAATTACAAAAATATATAGAAATTTAGACAAACATAATACGTTTTCGATTATACATTAAAGTCAACATCTTTTAAATGGATTTATAATGGAAATAGTTTATTTTGAGGATGACAGAGTCTGACCTGTGTCTCTTCCACCCATCCCAGCAGCTCGTAGATAAACCTCAAGCTTCCTTCGTCCTCTGAAGAAGACACAGCCACTAGCTGGGAGCGTGTCATGGGTCGCCGCAAAAGAGCGCCCCCGGCTGCTCCCACCGCTCCCAGCAGCATCTGCCCCAGAGACAGACTGTCGTCGGAGGCTCTTTGGCTGGTGCTCTGAGAGAAGTGGCCCTTTCTGTAGACACTGGAGCACTGCAGCCTCAAGGAGACCAGCTCCTCCTGAAGGCAGGACGCTCTGCAGAGTTTATACATAGGAGTTTCACTATGTTGATCTTTTCAAATAAATCTAACATAACAATGAAATCCAGCTGATTTCTAACACATTGAAGAACAGACTGACTACCATCACCTACATAAAAGAGAACCTTCAGACATTTTACCATAAAGTTTTGAAAGTGACATCATCTCTAACACACTTCTGCTTTTTAAGAACCTTTTTTCTTTTCTCACCTGAATGCCAGCTGCTCCACCTGGTAGTATTTTTCCTCTCTGAGAACTTTGAGCTCTTGGTTGAGGTGTCTGATGAGTTCCTCGCAGTCCTGCAGGTAGCAGGCCATCTCTCTTTCGCACTGCACAGCCTCGCCCATCTCTGCTCGAGACATGTCCTGGGGGTGGCATTTTATTTTTGAATGATTTGTGCCATTGCAAAATAAAAATAGATTCCCTAAAGCAAGCTAAAACTGTCAAACTCATTAGAAAAATAGCCGACAGTAGCAGGATTAATGGTGGCTTCTTGCTGATTTTCTTGACGGTACATTAAATATGTACCGAGAGGCTGTTTACAGAAACCAGAAACGAAGAAGAGTAAATGTTTATTTAATTGTATGTTTGCCCAACATAAACCCAAGGAAGCTGTGTGTATGTGAGGAAATGAAGCGTGTGAAATGAAGGCACTCACAGCCTGGAGTGTGTTCTTGGCGAGGGTGAGCTTCTCCTCGCAGTCCAGAGCCATGTTCTGGATCTTATTGGCTCTCTGAAGCAGCACCTCCAGCCTAAACACACACAGAAATATGCAGCATAAACAGAAAAGTTTTGAATGTCTGCAGGTTTTCTCTAAGTGGAAAAGTGAATGGAAATCAGATTCTATGAATTTAGAGCTAAAATTGTCTAAACATATAAAAATGTATATATCAGCTAGTCTCCTAAGAAAGAACCACAAGTAATATAAATTAATATAAAACTTGAAAGTAATTAAAAGCCAGCTACTTTTTTAAAAGTAGAAACTATGCAGGATTTACACCTTTTATTTGTAGATAATGTCAATTTAAAACAGTAAATTTGAGTGCTTTTTGTGTTTTGATAAAACAATTTTCACAAAGTGAGAAGGGAAAATGTGAGAGGAATTGAAAACGAAACCAAAATACATGTAAAACCATACACAATAATTAAAATAATATAAAAAATAATATAAAATAATATAAAATGCTGAAAAGAGGTTTTTTGTGGAACACAACGGGTTATCTGTGGTTCCTTTGCATCTCAAAGCATTTTAGGACTGAAACTTCTGCTGGTCCATCTGCCAAGGCTCAGTCTAAAAATAGGAACCTTTCATTTTCTTCAGCAGCAGCAGTGACTGAAGTTCTCCAGTGTTTGAACATTATTTTACATTATTAACCTCATTTATGAAGATGGAATTTTAAGGCTTATATTTTTGTTTGTTAGGGTGATTCAGCATGAAAATGAAAATTGTGTTTTTAACATGTTCTTGTTGCATTTTTTTCTGATAATGGAGGACATATATAAATAAAATGAAGTTTTAAACTGCATTTCTAAGTATTTCTTTATTCAAATTGTTGGGAATTAGGAGCAGATGAAAAAATGAAGCTTGAACATGAATTGGAAGAGACTGTAGGAACCATGTCCTAAAAATTGATGCAGTTTTTTTTTTTATTTTTTTTTAATCATAATTAAAAGATTTTTAAAATCATCAAAAGATGATCAAAGTGGCCTTTTAAATTATAAAATGAAATTATGGGATGTGTCCAACAATGAATGAAAGCAAAAGTATGAAATAAATAATATAATCTTTTTTTTTAAATCGCAAACGATTTTACAAATTTATCCTGCAAATGTAAACATCTATATGAACGTGTGTGTGCACAGGTGTGTGCACCTGTCAACAGCCGGCCGAAGAGCCTTCTCTCGCTCCAGCATCTCCAGGATGAGTTTGCCCCACTCCTCCTCCAGGTCGTTGGGATGAAGGCCTTGAGGAAGCTTAATACGACCAAATTCTATCCATACCTGCACACACACAAACACATCACTGCAGCCTCCCATCATGCTTCAGCGCACAAAGATTTCTCAGGATGACAGTTTTAAAGCGATCATAAGTTCCACCACAGACACGACGAGGGAACATCAGCTGAGCACCAAAACAATAGGAACTATTATCAGCTGTCATGTGTTCGACTTTAGAGCTTTTCTTAAAACACCCAGTTGGGAAGCTGCTTCAACTTGAGGAGGCAAACAGAACCAAAACAAACCCATTCAGTCACCGATGCCCCAGAGCTCGACGCATGACGAGCAGCGAGCCCTGCACATGGTGCAGAACGTCAGCTATCGTTAACCCCAGTTTCTCTATTCATCCTTACCTCCAACAGTTTATAGAGGTGCTCGATGTGACTCTTCTCAAGCTCCTTTGCTGGGATTTCCATTTCCTTTAGATGGATGTACTCATTGTAAAGTGCCTGCAGGGGAACAGAAGTAACACTGTGTGGGTCAGACAGGGTTTGTCCTAAAATAAGCAAACACCCGAAAAGTTTCCCATCTTCATTATGATTAATCTGACAAAATTAATTTGATTTTCTCCTCAACTAAGACACATTTGCAAATCCAAGATGGCTTCTAAGCACATGTTATTCCCCATTATGACACAAAATCCTGTCTTTTGCGAAGTTTTCTGCAGTAACAAAGCAGATCCTGAGGAGATAACTCGGTGAAACTTTGCTGTGAGCAGAGGTGTGGTGAAGTTCTCACTTTAAGTTCTGCAGGGTTCTGGGGGAAATTTCTATTGGCCATGAGGGCTGTATGCTGGCGGCTCCACTGCAGCAGAGACGAAAACCTGGACTGGTACTCTGACCAGCGCTGGTCCACCTCCTGATGATGGAGAGAGCAGCAAACAGGAATGAATACGCCTGCACAGTTCAAATAGCTGTAATGCTATACTTCAGATGAATTACTCTCTCCTCCAGAAAAAATTTTATTCAGAGATATTAATCTGAAAACTTGAGTAGGTAAATGAGTCATACGTGAGCGCTGATGCCCTCGCCTCCTTCAGGGATTTTGGGGAAAGCATCATAGATAGAAGAGACGTAAGTGATGACCGACTTCTCGTCTGGAGAGGGAACATCGACATCTGAGGAGGAGAAAAGAGAGGCAGGTTTGTAAAGAGCAGGAGCTGAAACGAGTTTATTTACAGGTCACAAAAAAATAAAGACACACCAATTTTAAATAGTCAATTTTTCAGAATTCTGACCTTAATTTCAGAGTGCTGAGAAAGAAATGTCTTAATTTTGAGATTAAAGTTTACATTTACATAAAGCACTTTGGTGAAATCCATTCAGAATTGTTCTATTGTTTTATCAGAATTCTGACTTTATTTTTAGAAATCAAACAATTTCATGAACTTTATAGTTCTGAGTTTCTTTCTCTTTGTACTAAATCTTTTTATCACTAGATTGTCCAACAATTTTCTTATGACGATATTTATCACCTTGTTGGTCTGAAAAGTAAAATGACAAATCAGGTTATTTAAAATATTAGCAGAGGACTCTGCTTATGTCCAACACCATCAAACTCTGATTATTGGATCTTGAAAATATTTTCTTGTTGTATGATAGTTTGCAAAACCCTTGTGTCCCAACATCAGCAGGAATAGTTTATCTTCAGGATCACCATTACTAATTCATCGACTCCCTGTTTGATGCAGGGTGAAGATCTGCCAGTCACATGTGAATTCTGTCTGCAGAGTGGCTCTATCCTGAAGAGACCAACGCTCTCACCCTCAGCATCCAGCAGCCTCGTCACGCCCAACGACTCAGCGATTTCGAAGGCCTGCTCGAGGTTGTCCCGGTTACTCTGACGCGACACCACCTCCATGTTGATCAGGTCTGGCCTGGAGATGAACACGAAAAGGTCTGTTTAAGACTAAAGTTTAAAATGCATTTTTTCTTTACATGTAACTAAAGTTGGTTTAAGTAAAATCGGTAATCTGTGACATCCCCTCCTACCTGTATCTGTGCAGCAGAGCGTTGAACATTCGTCCGTCGCTCCAGGATGAGGTGAAGTTGGAGCATCGGAGGCCGGGGTAGCCGTCTGTGGCCTGCTGGCTCCATAGCAACAGCTTCTCTTTGGCTGTGAGGTCAGCTGACTCGCCGCTTACGTAGATCTCGGAGATCTGAGGGACGAGGCGGAGAGCAGAGGTGTTTGGATGTAGTCAACACAGATAGGAAAAAAAAAAATTTTTTGCAAAAAGACTCTTAATCAGAGTTTCTGTAAGGTTAAAATTAAGGGTTGCTGCAAGCTTCACAAGACTTTCAATGACTCAACAGAAACTAAATGTGTTCACTTTCACTCAAATCCTTATTTTTCCACAACTACTAGGAGTTTATTTTGGACATTTTTCCCATTTACCAATCTAAATTCAAGATGGATCATTAACCCCATCATTAGCCCCCGCTGCCCCATCTCACACCATCTTTTACATTTCACCACCGTCTGTGCTGCAGATGCAAATGATTCCTCCTGCATAAAGAAACAGCACATCCTTTTATCTGCTAGTCAGACACATACCAGACAAAATGTACAAAATCCACATTTTCGAATCAAACTACTAACCAGAAAAGGTTGCTAAATGTTCATAGGTTTATTTTGGTTCTAAAACTACCAGTTAGTATCAATCATCATAAGGGTTTCTCCACAATAACTATTCAAAATAGCAAAACTGAAGAGAATAATGTTGGGTTTCAATGTGAGTGGATTTGAGAAGAAGCCTCCAGAAAGACTGGCAGCACCTAAATGTTTCCTATCAGAGCTCCAAAGCCACCAAAGTCATTCATCCTTCTCCTCAGGTGGCTCTCTTTGGGTCCAGTTGTTGTTGTGCATAAAGGCCGGATGACGTATGTGCAGCAACCGTCAGTGTTTGGCTGCCGCTTTCGCCATCGGTCTTTTTCTGCCGGCCCTCCTTTCCTCTCACTGTCTGTTTAAGCCTGCTGCTAATGTAGTATGAAAGCCAAGTGTGTTCCAGGAGACTGCAGCAACGGCCAAAACTCACAGAGGGGGAGGGAGGGGAGGGTAAAATGAAAAATGGTGAAGCCCAGTAACGGAGGCGGTGGTGGAATTCCAACACCGTGCTGCAGAAACTGATGCTCTTTACACAAAGGAGAGTCTGAGACCTTCTTAAGGACTCACTGCAATGAAAATTGTGTTTTTAACATGTTCTTGTAGCAGTTTCTGATGATGGGGGATATATATAAAGTCAATTTAGCTTTAAATTTAATTTGAGTCTGTTTTCAGCTCATTGTGATTCAACTTAGAGGCAAATTTCTAATGAAACTCTGCTGCTCTGCAGAAACTATGTCCTAGAAAACTACACGGATTTTTCAAAATGTAGCTAAAAACAGAAAAATCAAAAATAAAAGTCCACTTGGAACCCTTTTACAACAGATCAAGAGATAATCAAGTGGACAGACGTGCACTTTATTCGACAAGTCCGAAAAAATAATGTGGATCTTCCAATATTTTATAATAGTGTTTTTTCCACGTTTTCAAGAGAACTAAATACAAAGTAGTGTTCAAGAGCTCATTAAAATGTGAATGAGTTGATCATCAGCATATATGTAGACCTCTACTAAAGCTAAAGGGTTATCTGTTTGCAGCAGGTGTTGCAACAATCTGGCATCCAAACACACCAGACTGGATAACAGAACAAACTTTAAGGAAAATACACCTCGTAAAACGCTTTTATGTTTATTTGTGTTGTCCAGTTTCTCTGTTTTGCAACCTATCCCTAGTTAATACCCGATAAGTATGTGCCACAGCCAGCAGCACTGCTTTTTTTCTTAACGAGTAAAAAACCATAAATGTCTTTTTTTTCTGCAGAGCTGATTCTTACTGCAGAGATCCGGAGCATCTAATCCTCCACTTGAATACCAATGCAGCTCCCGGAGTGACTGCCTGCTTCCACGCCGCAACACAACTTCATCCTCCCTTCCTCATAACTGACATCATTTAACTGAAGCCATTATATCCTAAGTACTCTGCAGGAAAATAAAAAACTGGTCTCAAAGAGCAAAAAAACAAAAAAAACAACCTGCAATTATGAAAGAGCATCAGCTCAACACAATCAGCTTCCCAGAGCCGAACTACAACAATTAAAGCCACACAATCTTATGTATGAACACACAATGTCTGCTGAGTGCATGTCTGTAGACACATGTGCATGCGCTGGAGGGAGCCAGCTTGGGTCAGGTAGCAGTAGAGAAGTTCGATGCAGCTGTGATCCACCCACAAATACAGGCACACACCCCCACCACCACCACCCTCCCCTGAGGCTTTAGACCAGCCCTGTTTTAGAAACATGGCCTCTTTGAAGTTAGTGAAAGGAGGAGGAGATGAAGGGAGGAGGTGACAGAGAAGGGAGGGAATCAAAGACAGATCAATTGGTTTAGGGACACAAAAAAAGGCAGTCCTTTGGTTTGAAGTCTCTTAGTGGAGGGCGGGGGATGCAAAGGTGATGGAGGGATGCAGACAGAGTGATGGATGCTGAGGAAATGTGGGGGGTGTTTTCAGTGTGTGGCAGGAATCCCCCTGAGGCTGGGTAAAGCTCCTAATGAATGCGCATTTTAAATTCCTTTTTATGCAGAGAGAAGCAACAACATCCCCGACATACACATATTAAGACTGGAAATATTTCAGTGTTCATTATGTACATGCACATGGATGTCGATGGACCGCACAACCAGGAAGTAGTGCAGAGTGAGCGTGCATTTGTTTCCCATGACTCAGCAGGAGCAGGCAGACAGCACTAAACCCCGTGTGACGTCCTCCATCATGACGAGGAGAGCCGAACCAGCGCTGGCAGCTGTGCTGAAGCGCTGCATCACTGCAGTAGCTGCTGCAGCCACGTCACTTTCAAGGTGAAGCCCAGCAGAACGGGTGTCGGAGAAAGCCCCCCTCCCTGAACTACGATAAGAGTTATGCTTCACAACACACAGCCATCGAAATGTCATTAAAGCCAGACTTCTAATGTGTTCACTTTCTGAGGCATCTGTGAACTAACTGATGGTTTGACTATATGTTCAGCGCAAATGCATAGGAACATATATGATAAATCTATTGACTGACAAATTATTAAACATTTTTAACATGTTTTTGTAGTATTTTTCTCACGATGGGGGAGATATATAAAATAATTTAAGATTAATACTTTTTTTCCCATCCGGTCCAAAAAGAAATGCATATAAATATAATTACAATACATAAAGCTTCAAATACAAAAGAGGTTTATACAAACATAAACGTTGTCTGTAGATTCATAAACCCCTATTATAACTGCAAAATCTGTTCAACACAAAAGGGCCTTCAGCTCTTATCTGTTTGCTCAGCTGCTGGACAGAATGGACGGATGGATGAATGTCTAAAACTGCTGGAGCCATTTATGCGAGTTTTTTCAAAAATGAACCGTAGACATGTTCCCTAACCTGTCTGCTTGGAATTACGTGACCAAACATAGTGACCAGATAATTCAACGGTCAAGCAGCAACAATTTAGAAAATAGACCAATGACTGTTTAAGAGACTCGGACTGAGTAACTCCTCCCCTGGCAATCCAAACAGGAAGTACCTTCTGGCTCCAAGAGGCCAAAAGTAATTTTATATGTCAGAATAACCATTCTTGTTCTTCTAGCTTTCTCTTTTAACATGTTCTTGAAACTACAATTTTTTTTTCATATTTTTTCTGTAGCACAAATTATTTAACTGACCAATCAGAAGCATCAATAAAAGTAGGTGGTTTCACTTTGTGTCTTCAAAATGTTTGACAGATTCTCCTGAGCCCGTTTTCAAGTGCCAGGGGTGTGGACTTCCAAAAAGCTCACTAGCAAGAGAGGCTTCCATAGAAACCGCTCAGACCGATTTGGATTAATCACTAACGCCATCTGGCTCCAACAAGGTGGCATCTGTATTGCACAAAAATGGTGACTGAAGTTTGGTTGCAGCCAGAAGTACGCCCTTTTCTACGGTTGATGTCACATTCACTCAGTCCAGTTCTTACATACAGTCAATGCTACAAACAGGAGCGCTTTTGAAAACAGAACTACTAGGAGGAAGTTCACCAAACAACCACTTGGTTCTTGCAAGCAAGTTAGTGTCGATCACTCAAATATAAAAGGGTTCAGCATCTCAACAGACACAAACATCCAGAAAGCCCAGTTGGTAAACTGCCTTTGCCTCTGTGGCTGTCCATGACAGTTGTACCAGAAGTGTATGAACCCATTTAATTAAAGACTTGATCTCATGTGAATGAAAGCCAAATGATAGCCTGTCACTCAAAAGATTTAATAAGGGTTGTTTCATTTGTCAGCTTCACTGGCTGTGTTCTGACACCTGTCAGGATTGATTGACCCACAAATGTGATGATTTTTTTTTTTGAAAGACTGGGATCAATGAAATCCTATCTGACTAAAATTCAAAGACATTTTTCCCAAAAAAACAATAACAAAACTACTGAATATAAATTTGATATTCAACCTTTTCTAGTCCTAGTAGCAGGCTATCCCTGACCAGAAAATCTGAAGACACCTTGAAATTAATAAAAAAGAAAAAAGAGAACTTTGTGCTGCTTGAAACTGCAGTAAATGACAGGTATCAGTTTACAGCAGAAAGAAAGGATGTGACCCTGCACTCTCACTATGCCTGCCTCCTGCATGCACGCACACACACGTCAAGATTGAGTGTGTGGTGGGAGGAAAACAATACAAAAATGGAGAAAGGCGAAGGAAGCAAAGCGGGGGGAAAAGGAAACAGAAGTACAGTGGCTGGGCTGCCTTGATTAGACCACGGAAACTAGTACTGGAAAAAAAAGGAGAACGTCATTCATGGTTCTGAAGAAAAGAACAGCTCCAAATAAATACATAATTTTCTTTTAAAGTCACACTCAAATCATGAGATGAGAGTTTCTTGGAGCACCAAAGATCAGTAGCTTAGAAAATTTTAGTAATAACAACAAAAGTGAAACTTCTCCTGCCAGGTCACAACGAACCCTATATGAAAGGAGGAGGACTTGTGTGTCTTTTATTTTCCTTTCTAATGAACCAAATTGCTTTTGCAAAAGAACTGAAGACTACAATCTTTATTTTAGTATGTCACATACCTCTGGAGAACCTCTTTGACACAGACAGTTCAAGACCAAAGGTGTAAAGCTCATTTAGGGGGGTTTAAACTACACAAACCTGTTGCGGGTGTTTCACAGCGGCCGTATGATGCAGCGACAGAGGACTCTCCAACGTGGAGTCCAGTCTCTCCGACGAGCTTCCTGTTAACCCGCCCCAGTCTG
The DNA here is from genome assembly GCF_002922805.2 of Oryzias melastigma. Classification (NCBI taxonomy): domain Eukaryota; kingdom Metazoa; phylum Chordata; class Actinopteri; order Beloniformes; family Adrianichthyidae; genus Oryzias; species Oryzias melastigma. Next base: position 13,601,357 of record NC_050522.1, read on the forward strand.
GCTGACTGGGGGTGGTGCCAGCGGTTTCTGGAGACGTTAGCGGGAGATCACTGGCGTATCCCGACTCCAAGAAGGGCGACTTTCGACGCCTGCAAGCGGGGGCGTCAAACCGGAAGCCTTTCCCGGTTGCGTCACTAACTGCTGAAGTTTCAGATCTACCTTCGTCCTCGTCGACCAGCTGCACTTTAAAGATGTTTTCTGTGACGGGGGACGGAGCTGGGGGCTCCTTGTGCACCTCCACCTCCCCGTCATTTTCCCCCGTCCATACTGGAGAGCTGTAGTCACTGGGATACACCGTCCTCACCAAGCAGAGTTTACCGTCCACCTGGCGGATGTGAACCACACCTTTATGCTCCTTTTCTGATGGCGTCTCCCCAACAGGCCCCTCCCACCTTTCCTCCCCCTCGTGTTTGCTTGTTCTCCCCTTGTCTTTTTTCTCCTTCCTTGGTCGGAGTATCCAAGGCTTCTCAACAACCCCCTGTGCTTTCTGCCTGACTCGACAGACCCTGCCTCCACCTGGAGTGGTGCTGCCCAGGGTGGGGGTCGTCTTCACAGGGGTGATGGTGGTTTGGCTGGGGATGCTCGAGACATCTATGATTGCGCTTACACTGTCCTCCTCCCCCGGAAGGCAGAAGACTCCTTTCCAGGCCGGGCTGGGCTTTGGAGACGCATCTAGCCTCCTACCAGTGAAGAGCCCCACCATACTGCCCCCCCCAGAGCCAGACAGAGTATTGCTATAGGGACTGGAATGAGTGAACTGGGTATGAGGCACTGGGATCAAGGTCGCAGCTCGGCTGCTAAGATGCAACTCGGCTTCTGGGGCGCTTCCCTTCTCGCCTTCCTCCTCCTTCTCAGGCTCACAGCCTTCTTGCTCCCTTTCTCTTCTTCGGTTCTTAATGCCCTTGTGCTTACGTCTGAAACGCAGACGCTTCTTTGGTGAGTGTGGGAGGGCCCCAGCTTGCTCCCTTTCACGAGGAGGTCGGACGCAGCCCATAGAGTTCCCCATGATGGAGCCAGAGGAAAGTATTGGGAGCGAAAAAAGGCAACAAAGCGAGCAGCTAGCTTTAGGGAGAAACCAAGTGATGCTTCATGAAGGTTTGCACATTTGTTCCACTAGTACTGAAAGGCAAAACATTCCCTTTAAAAATAAAACAGAGAGCCTCTGCGTCTTTGGCATCGCCTTAAACACATGAACAGAACAGAATGGCCTTCTAGTATTTTCTTTAACTGAGCACTAAGTCTTTTGATTGCAGTCAGGGGCAGAGTTACGTCTGATTTCTCACTGCACACCTGGCAGGTGAGCAGCTGCAAGGCAATGTGTCAGGCAGGAAGACGAGTACAGAAAAATGTCCGGGGTTATTCAGCCCATTAGTGATCCTCCAGCTGCTACAACATACACTGCCTTAAATACAACCAAGAGACAGTTGGTGTCAGACCTGGATGGGTGGAGAAGGTGCAGCTGCTGGAGGTGTCACCTCAATAATCAACCTGTGTGCTGCTTCTGCTGGTTCATTCTTATCCCCAGTGTTCTCTCAGGGATGGGTGCAAACCAGGAGATCTGTCCAGTGTCCGGGCAAGCAGCTACCTAAGCTCATGAATTAATGATTTCTCTACCCCAGTCTGGTAATGGCATTGCACAGTGAGAGGAGAGATACGATTTGAAACCAGCAGTAAGGAATCACATCCGTCAACTTGCTCCAAGTGGAAGTGATGGGGATTTTTGCCTCCATAGTAAAGGGAATCTCGCCTCAGCCCAGATTGGTTGTGGTTGACAGAGTGTGCACTCAGCCAATGCAGCAACAGATTGTACAGAGATCCAGCCAGTGCTCTGGCAGCTTGTTTAATACTCAGAGCATCAGTTTCCCATCTCTGTGCTGCTCCATCCAGCTGGTATTTCACAGGAAGCGTCCCTCCCTCCACCCGACGTGTGGATTTTGTGTTCCCCTAAAACTAAACATTTACTAAATCTGAAAACTGTTGACTTATAGAGAGAGGAAGACGGGATTTGCCCTCTGTGAAAAGCCCCCATACGGTCCACCATTAGATTGAGTTTCTGAGTTAATATATTCAAACATCCTGTCACTCTGCAAGAAACTCAGTCTTCCTCTTCATCAGGTGGTGCAGTGCGACGATGCAACAGTCCGAAAGACCCACAGTTTGTAGTTGAGCTCACACCGAGCCTCAAACACAAAAGATCCGGCTGGGAAAACAGAATCCTTTACTTCTTCTCCTAATAGAACTTTGTGTCCAACTCCAGCAAATTGAAATAGAAACAGGCATCCAGGGCAGAAACTGAGGCTGGACTCAGAGGATGGAGAAATAACTGGTCCTCCTCTTAGCTACATCAGTGCAGTTCTGCTGTTTCATGTAAAGATGCAGAGATATCTGGAATAGAGCCAGGAAGGTGTCCGGATGAGAGTCAAAAACATCACGCGGCACAGCGACAGAGGTGAACAAACAGCCTGCAATCCTTCAAAACAGGAGATGAAAAACAGGGAAGGCAGGGCGTCTCCAGATGAAATGAAACTGAGGCTTTGTCACTAGCATGACCGGACTGATCCGATTGATACGGTGGAGGTTGGCGAGGCTGCGTGCACTGGGAGGTCTGACAGCGCGAGTGCCTCCGAGGCTGGGCGGTCCCTGGGCCAGCTGTGGATGTCGTGCAAACGTGTAAACGTGCGTTCCAAGTCGGAGGCCCGCCGATGGCGAGAAGATGCAGCCGGGATCCGCCGCTCCCTCCGCCGCCGCCGCCTGCTCTGCCTTATCCCTCTCTCGCAGACGGAGGAAGGCTTTTATCTGCCGACCGCTGCAGCTCCACACGCTCTGCTGCGAGAGCTCTCACAGTCCACCCCTCCCCTCCCGAGCTCTGCATCTCCATCCAATCCGCTTCCCTGTTGCTCCCCTCTCCCTCTCGCTCACTGGTAGCGAGCAGCTTTTCGTGCCACAAACACACACTTGACCCAAAAGCTTTTCTGAAAGACGGGCTGCAGCAGGGACGCAGTGGTGGAGCGGCTAAATCAGACTGTTGCATCTCTGAGCACGAGAAAGTCATTCTCCTCTCCTAAACCTCCTCAATGAAAGTACCGGCCATAATAGGCTCTGCTATGATTGGGACAAAGTTCTACAGAACAGTAAAAAGACAAACAAATTTCTATTTTCACCCTACTCTGAGCTAAACAAGGCTTTAGCTGCACGTTTAGCAAAGCAGATGAATACCAGATTTCAAACTAATCTGCATCAACTGATGTCTGAGCGCGCTCAGATGATTAACAGGCAGACTTACTGGAATGAAACACTCCAGCGCTCCTGTGGAAGTGGATGGAAAAAGGGAAAGAATCAATCCTACTTCCCCAGTCGTTTGTCATATTTAAATTGCAGCATCCCCATCCATTCTTACAGCGTCTGCAGGTTTCCACCCACCACTGCCACACATAATTATCCATACAGTTCACATATGTAAAGCTTCGCGGAGCGGCATAATCTAATGTATAAGTTCTCCTTCAACAAACGCTTTTGAAAAGGACAACACTAGCTTCACACAAGCACTAATCAAATCCCAGAGGCCGTCATCCCTTCATAGTGGCTACGCTCCAGCATGGTCCGCAAATCCAGCTTTACAGCGAGCAGCGCTGATGAACCGCATGAGGTCAGACGCCTTTCTAATAACATGGAGCATTTAAGGGAAACTGATCCAATTTTTACATTTTTTTTCTGTAATATTTTATAGTTACTTGGTCTTAAGATGATCACCCAAACGTCCCTCGTTTCTGAGAATGACTTAACTCCCCCAGGTCCTCAATCTAAATGTGTCTGTGCTGCCTACATTAAAGCACCTCCACTTCATTCTGGATCTATTAAGACACCAAAGATGTGTGTTTTTGGCTGTGATGGATGGAAGAGCCAATTCTTGTAGCTTTTCTCTCCAAAGCTAAAATCATTGTTGTTTAAAGGTTTATATGATTATTAGATGGCACTACAATAGCACAATGAATTCTTTTAAACAACTTTTTCAGTCAAAAATGCAAGCTAAGGTTAATTTATACTCTTGGTTAGCAATTTAATGCAAAGCAGATTTTTAAATATATGGCATGTTAAAATAATTTAGTCAAAAAATATTTAAAATTTGAAGATAAAACCATAAAAAATGAGTTAGAATTCTAATAATTCACCTGATGAGTAAAGTTGGAGGCTATCTGGGTGCTATGCAGTTTTTACAAACTTTTCATTCAAAAAACCTTCACCAAAGCATGATCGATCAGTTAATCAGTGTCTCTGAGAAGTACAAATGAACTGACTGCAGCTCAGATGAAACAGAATTTCTTCACCAGCTAGGAGATGAACTTCTGGCCAGTTAACAGCGACATGCTGCATGCTCAGATAATGGGAGGGCTACAGAGAGGCTGAAGAAGATTCAAATGAGGACAGGACCCTTTGACTAGCAGGTCATCCCTGATGCTGAGCTAAATTATGACCTCTAGTGGTAGATCAGGGATTTGCAACAAGTACTATTTTAAAAAAAAGAAAAGTACCTTAAAATCATTTTTAAATATTAGAAAACAGCTTAATGATTTAAATATTACCATTGGATTTTGGGGAGATTAGGGGTTTTCAAAATAAAATTTATCACAAAATATAAACAACTAAATACTAATATACTAAATGTAAACTTATCAATCATTATAAACAACTGACTGGTAAGCACACAGGTTCTACTCTAAGACATTTGAATGATGGGTTTGCATTAAAACCATCAAAAACCATTTTAGATGCAACCCAGTGCACGTGTTTGCCACTTTTGTCAGTCATAATCCATTTATGATGTCTGAAGTGTTGCTGTTTTTTTTATTTATTTTTTTAGCTAAGCATCGTTTCAGAGGAAACTCACTTTAATCATCTCCTCTCCTCCACACACATTTCCTTTAATCCCTCCCAAATCAGCCCTTTTTCCATCCCTTAATCTTTCCTACTTATGGCCAAACAAAATGTTCTGCTGAGTCACCCCCTGCACTACTGTTGCTACAGCAACCGGCTGACATCTTCAACTGCACTCGAGTAGCAACTGTGGCAGCTTCACAACTCTGTCTTGACACAAAGAGAAAAGTTTAAACCTGACATGTAAGCATCTTCACTTGACACAACAACAACTAAAGGTTCAACCACAAATCGCTGCATTCTCCATAATCAGATGTTCTGTGCTTATTCTGGGCCCTGAGGCTCAGCGTGTGCCGCCTCATCTCCTCCAGCCTGTTACCTGGAGACTGATCTCATCACAACGTCTTCAGGGACAATCCCAGATCAACATTCAGCTGAGCACAAACAATGCTTTTCAACAGAACTACCATGTATCCCGCTGAAGGAAAGCTTCCATGGCTTTAAAGGAAAAGACATTCCCATTTTTTTAGCCATTTTTTTAACCAAGAAAAGAACTGAAACTAACTTTAAGACAAAAGATTGAGGCAAGAAGGAGCAGAAATCCTGTAATTTCCACAAACAGACTGAAAGGTTTTCCTTTCGGATCTCCCATCAATCTGAGCTACTGCATAGTCTGTTTCCATTGTAAAGTTTGTGATCCATCAGCAGCAAATCCAGCAATCACATACAGATCTGAGGTCTGCAGGACAAAATGAGCAAAGCACCAACCTGGAAGTGGAGGATGATGGTCCAGATGAGTCCTAGCGTCAGTTTCGGGTTCCCATCCGTGATATCATCATTCCTGATGTTTACAAGTCTGACCTGGAATAAAAAAAAGGAAAACTTGAAGAGGATAATATTTAAGTTTCAGTTTGACAAACTTTAAGAAGCATGAAGTTACATCAGGACGAGGCTTCCAACTAAAAAGAAAAACAGAAAAAGGAGATGTAGTCTTACAAAAAAAAAGGAAAATCTTGAAATTGCCCTTTTTTCTGCAATAACAAGCCACCAGCCACACAAGGTAGTTAAACAGCTGCAGCCAGTTCTTCATATTTGAAAACACAACCAATATTTACAGATTACAAATGAGATTAATGCAATTTAAAAAGTGCTAATTTGTCCTCTGGAATTAATTAATTGCAATTAACAAGACAGCTTGACACCTCTAATTATCAGACAAATGTTAGGGGAAATTTTGAAGAAGTCTTTGTTACACTGATTTTTTTTTTTAACAAGAGTAAAACTGAGATTTAAAGAAAATTCAAAATCACACTGAACCACATTCAAGACTTTGATTATTCCGTATTAAAAACTATGAAAATTATTAGGCAAGAAATGTTTGTAAGTAAAAGTCCTGTGGCTACAAAACAAACCCAGACCAGAAGATCTCAGTTTTCTTTGGATGATATGCATTATAGGTGAAATGAAAAACAGATTTTTCACTTTCCTCGTCTTTCTACACGTTTGCTCATAAACATACCTGTCTCTGTTTGAGGAAGTCCAGCGCTATTTGCACATTCTGCAGTCGATGAAACCTCATTCGACCCTTTTCTCTGGGCTGGAATGAAACAGAAAAGAAAAATATATATATGAGAAAAGCAAGTTAAAAGGTCTTAAAAGATAAATAAAAAAGAAGCAAAATGCGGCAGTGAGTGCAGCACAGCTCCACTAAAACCATCCTCTAAAAGGCACTGCTTGAAACAACCAAAAACTGGAGAAATTGAACTGGTTTGAAATGTGGATTTCAGACCATTTTTTTAAGCAAAACTAGACAAACATTCAGTTATTCCGCACAATATAAAAATGTGATTTTCAACATTTCACATCTTAAAGCTATAACCAATCCCATAAATAGAATAAAAGAGTAAATACGCATCAGACTTAGAGTTTCAGTAAAGTGCAGGATGCAGAAGTGGCTTCACACTGTACAGGACATCAGAGGGTCCACTCAGGATTAGTCAGAGAGATTCAGATGACGAGGTTTGTGATTATTTTTTGCCGAGTGTGTAAAACAGCTTCTTTGTTTCCATTTAGTGAGTCGACACTCATGTTTGTCCACTATTTTAAACTCCTTTTTGGTCCTCAATGTAAATTCCCTCCCCATGAAACCAGCCGTGATTTTCAAACACTTCCAGCAGGAGTTCAGTGTGAGGTTCATGCAGAGCAGCAGATCTGTTAAGTGACAACAAACCGAACCAGCATGCACTTCCTCCATCCGTCTGAATTTGTGATCAAACTTCAGCGGTGATGCTGTCAATTAACAGAAAGGAGGCCCAAGTTGGCTGCAGCCTTGCTGCTTGGTGGCACAGCACACTCATGCAGCCTCACAGCTCCACCTGCAGGACGGAGGGCGGAGCTGCGAGCTCACAGGTGACAGTGAGCAGTGGAAAACATGGAGGGGGGGCTGCTTTTATTCATTTATTTTTTTTCAACATACTCCCTGATCTCCCTCCTCCTCCTCATGTTCCTCCCCTCTGAGCAAGATGAGAGGGGGCGCCCTCGAGGCGTATGCCCTTTTTGAGGTTGTGCCGCTCTTCTGTTGCTATGGTAACAGTTGGGCAGAGACACAGGAACAAAGAAAGAAAATGTAAAATAAAGCATCAAAATCATAAATTTAGAAAAAAAAGAAAAGCATAAACTCCATATTTCATAGAAAAGTTCCTTCACCCCACTCCAAACTTAAAACTTTAAAGGTCTGAAAGTTAAATAAACTGAGCAAAAAAGAAGTTCTGTGGTTTCTAAATTATTACGTCAAACTTTTTAAAAGAATAAATCTTTGATTAGTAGTTACTCTCTTTTTTCTGTTTTGCAAGTCCAAACCAAATCATTGACAAAAATGTTCAGAAAAAAAATTAAGTTTTATTGTTGAAATTCCCTTTCTTTCCTCACAAAATGTTTTTAAAGTACTTTAAAACAAACAGTGGGAAGAGATTAAAAAACATCAATGCTTATGCACAAAATCCATGTGGAAAGACAGCAAGAAAATAGTAGAGATCTCCTCTGTCAGATCTGACAGTGATGTCCTACAGGTGAATTAAAGATGTTGAAGACACAGCTCAGTTCACAATAAGAGCCATAGATTTTGATGACCCATTAGAGAAGCAACACAGAGCAATAGAAAGTAATAGAAAAATCATTAATAGATACCTCCTAAAGCTGTTAAAGTCACTAGAAAAACAACGTTTTTTAGTGTTACGTTTCTTATGTTTGACTGCAACACTGTCTGCTTTTCCCTGAATAGGAAAAATCTTCATGTTTCATGCTAGAAACTGGAGCGACTCAGAATAAGGGAGCAGTACACAATACAAGTTAGATTTTTTTTAAAGCTTTAAACATATTATCAAAGTATAACTAGTCAAATCAGTAAGCTTTAAAAATCCACTAATGATAAATATGAAACTATTTGCTTGAATTCAAACAAATTACAAATAATTTTCTTGCCTGTTGACTGTAGTCCTCCAGTCAAAATAGTCAGCGGCTGGAGGCTTAACTCCTTCTGCTTTCATCAATTTTTTCATCAATAAGGCGCCACAAAATACTGATGTTTTTAGCAATAAACAAGGTGTTCCAAAACATTTCCCTGATCCATTCATCAATGCTTCCTGCTTCGGCAAGCTGCAGAAGAAAAGCCTGACACTAGCAGAGCATTAAATAAAAGATTATAAAGCAACAATGAGATGGTGCAGAATTTATAAGATCACTTTAGGCTTCTAAAGAACAGATCCCAGTCAAAAATGGTGCAATATATAACCAGAATATTATTTTATATTTGCAGGGAGAAGTTTACAGACAACAGAAAAGCTTACTCCTCTGAATGACTTCTGTCTTTTGTGCATTTTTATTATATAGATGAGTGCCAAAGCAGACCAGAGTCAGTTTCTGTTCCCCGCTTTGCATCCTGGATCATTCTCATTTCCGGGCTTTGACGGCATCACTGATTTAAAAACGCTTTTCTGAAAGTAATTGCTCTATACTAGCCGAGCTATTAAGCATAAGTGTGTGACATGAGCGGTGTAATGCGAGAACTTGCGGGTGTTTCCATACCAGAGCGACTCCTGACAGGACCTCCAGCAGGGAAATCAGGTTGTGTCCATCCCTCAGATCCTCATACAGGTCTGCGATGTGCTTCCTCACCTGAGTAGGAAGAAGAGCAGAAATCATTCGTCTGATTAGTCAAAATATTTGGCATATGTCTAATTTATTGATGATGATGTTTTTTTTAGCATCTTACCAGGAGAAACCTTAAAATCCTACAATTGGTTATTTAGGAAAAGAAAAGGGTCAAATGATCTCTCATTTATAGGCTTTATTTCAGTGTTTTTTTCTCAATGTTATGTTTTTTTCTTATGCTGTGTGCAGATGCAGCCAGCAATCTTTACATTTAACATCTGTCCTCTGTCTGTTTCAGTATTTTTCCAAACAGTGTGCTTTGGGAGATGGTTTTTATGTTTCCAAATCAGTCTAAAAACATTAACGGTTGCCTGGAAATCAGTTGTATTCATCCAAACAGGTCACACTGAGTAAGTGCAAATATGAAAGATCATAAAAAACTTTACTTTGTTGATACAAAATACAAAGTTTATATATATATATATATATATTAGTTAGTGTTGTAGTTTCTATCAAAGAACAAGTGTACTTTGGGTTGAAAAAGGTTGAAAAATACCAGTCTAATCCAACAACTGTACTACCCCATCTGACCAGCAGATGGCAGCACATGCAGACAATATTACTAGTTTAAAATAAATCTGATCCACATGTTCCAGTGAAGATGCTGAGTAAGAGGTGAGGCAAAAAGTGCTAATGAGATCACAGCATCCAAGATATGAGGTGTTGTCTTTGTCTGAAACAGATTGTGTTGTTTTGAAGCTGTTTTGGGAGGCTTCCAGTCAAGTCTGAGGGTATGACGGTGGGGTGAGAGAAGACTTGGAAGATGAAGAGGAAGTTTTAAATTACATCAATCTGTGGCTACAAAACTATTTCTGTTGCATGAAGCAGCTTTGTCTGAGAAAAGACGGATTATCAGAAAGTCTGACAAAACAGAAACACAAGACGTCCTGTGTTCATGTTCAGAATGCAATGCTGAGCACAACAGAGCTCAGACGGACTGAGGATTTCTGATGGGGGTAAAAATCCACTGCAGAGACGTTTCTGAGCGGAGCTGTTGCACTTTACACCCCCGTGAGGTGTTAGCATGGACATGTTTCAGTGTTTTTTGTTCCTGTGTTTGTCTCTTTCTGTCATTTCTGACACCAACCGGTCACAACAAGAAGAGTTTGGTTTTGATGGAGATCTTCCCAATTATATTATTCTCAGAATTGAGGATTAATTCTTTAATGTAATCAGTTGTTAAATGGTATATAGCCTATTATTGAAGTACTGTTTGGCGTGACAGGAAAGATTGTGGTCAACTTGAACCATAATAATCTAGTAATTTAAAATTCATTATTTGTCATTAATTTAATTCACAAAACGGAACAAATAAATCAAAGTTGTGATTTTAAATATCATTCGTTTCCGTGAAAAGATGATTTATGAGCACGCATTGCTGACTTTTGCTTCAAGAGCCCTCTTTTGAGGCGTTGACTTTTATGACTTAAAAGTATGAAGCCTTTACCTGCACATGAGCGATAAACTCAGCCTGCATGTGCTTCCCTGCAGCGTTATCAGGCCCGGTTTGAGTGAAAAACGTGGCTCATAATCCACAGCTGCCGTATCCGACCGGCCTGCGTCAACAACCTGCTGGGTCAGAGTGTGTCACTGCATACCTGCAGCTGAAAGGAAGCATTCATTGTGATGCCTGTTTGTTTAACCCTAAACACACAAACCCTGCACACCTGAGCAGCCACACATACCAGCCAGGTGACATAGACGGGGAGTGGGACGTAACAAGTCCCCCCATTCTGCCTCTGCTTGAGGGGACACAAAGGTTAAACTTCTATTGTTTGAGATCCTTAGATTTTATGAATTTCCTTTCCAATCATCCCTCCTTTAAAAGCTTGTAAAAACTTTAATGAATTTATGAATTATTTTAAAACCTTGTCTGTGTTGCTTTATGCCTTAAGGCACAATAAAAGTCAACCTTGTAAAAATATCTGACTTCTAGCCAATAACGCTCAGAATAATTGAAAACCGTTCAGAATGTGATCACTTAGTACTTTTTTTTGTATAAAATGACAAACTTTTACCTCCTATTCATTCCTCAAACTTTATGGAGAACGGTTTTTGCACCCGAGTTACATTTCCAGCCGGGGTTTGCCCAGTGCTGCCAGCAGATACTGGCTCACATTTTCAGTCCGGGCCGCCCCGACAACAGTTGCTCCAAAGTTATTGGGTCAGACAGCCGCTTCTTTGCTGGATCATGTGACGTGAATGTTAATATGAGACGCTGCAGCACTTCACAGGCGTGACGGAAACATACGGGCAGATGAGACGGCATTTCAGGGAAATAATGGTCTGTTTTTTCTTTTTTACCCTGAATTTTAAATTTGAGGTAAATCTGAAGTTTATAAAATATTCTGGTACTTCTAAGAACGCTCATTTAGTAATATATATTTACAGTAGTTAGAAAAAGTATGTGAGCCCTTTGAGTGTACTTGCATACATTTTTGATCAAATTTGTTCTGATCTTCATCAAAGTCACATCACCAGATAAAGTCTTTTTAAACTAATGCATCACAAAAAGTTTGTGTTTTTGTTGAACCAAATGTATAAACATTTAAGGTGCAGGGGGGAAAAATACTGGATGTTTTTGTGTTGTATTTGTTTAAGAAGACTGAGTTTATCTGGTGATGTGACTTAGATGAACATATTTTATGACAAATTCATGCAAAAATCTAAGTAATCCCAACGGGTTCACACGCTTTTTCTTGCAACTGTACATAAATAATTACTTAGAGACCCACAGGCTTGAAGAAAGTTGGATTTAAATCTGTATTAACTGGCATAATGTTGATGCGAACTTGTTTTGCATAAAGATGCATTAATCTACGACCCTCTTTGTCATACAAAGGAGATTAATTTGTGTGTGTTCCTGCAGGTAAAGTGACTAAATGGATTATGTCAGTTTTTTGGGGGGTTGCAAAAAAAAGCTTTTTATTCTAAAAATAATTTATAAACTTTAGCTTTTACTGCTTGTTTTAATGCTAAAACCAGAGCTGGAGCTTTAAGAAAACAAAGTGAGCAGCTGGACTCGGTGGCACAAACCTTGATGAGATGCTTGTTGACCCACTTGGTGAAGGTTTTCTTCTGGACTCGGTCCCGCTCATCTGATGAGACACAGAAAAGAGGGAAGGAGGAGGGAGGTTAATGACATAATCCACTTCCAGCATGCATGCTGCGGGACTCTTCAAATGAAAGATGAGGTCAAACACTGCAGGAAGTATAATGACGGAGAGGATAGAGGGGAAAAATAAATAAAATGACTGCTGAATTACACTTTGATTTAATTTGGGTTTAAAGTTGTGGGGAAAAAATGACGATAGGGACTCATTAAAACCATCAAAGACTTAGGGAAACCGGTTTTTCTATCATGATTGACCTATTTACACATTTTTTACTGAACACAGGAAAGAAATCAACTAAGTCTCATGCAAAGATTAACTCAACTTTGCAACAAAAGTTCAAAACCAAGCAGACCGGATAAGAAAAACTGTTCAGTGATGAGACAGTTTCTGCAACTCAGCGTTCATCAAAGCCACAGGAGCTGATGCATTTATAGTGATTATTCCATCTATATTTATATTTCCATGTCTTTAAAATCTTTTTTTTTTTAAATACTGTACATATAAGAAACTTCATTAAAAATCAAGAAAAATCAACCGAAATGTGATGAAAAACATTCATATTTGATCAAATTTATATGAAAACATTTTTCAATAATAGATTTAACATTTAAAACAAATACAAATTATGAGCTAATAATTTTGCCTCATAAATTGCATTGCAAAAGTATATAAATCCTGCCAAAAACTAACAAAATGAGGGAGACTTGAGCTATTCAAGTAAAAAAAGTGTGTATAAATATTATGATTTTTAAAACATTTTATCATTTAATGTTTATTTCCAGTGATTAAGTATGAAGTTTCAGTCTGAGGTGTAAAACTCTCCTTTGAAATGAGGTTCTGCATCCATCCTCCTCTCTAAACTTCACTGTTTTTCTTCATCTTTGTTCAGATTTATCTGTATCTGAAGTTCCAGACTTAGATTTCAGGAGGGGAGCTTGACGCAGCTTCATCCTCCACAGGCCAGAGGAGTGAGGCATGTAGGCCAAGAATAGAGAGTGATGCTGAGCCACAATTCTGTTACTCCACTCCTCACAAAGCACTCCTCTTCTTCCATTCTAAAGGAGACGCTCTTCCATTCAACCATCCTCCTGTAGCATCATGCTGACAGAGAACACACTGTTTTCAGGTAAATTTTCTTTATATAGGTCAGGGGTCTGCAACCTCCAACACTTATAGAGCCGTTTGGGTCAATTTTCACAGAAAAAAAAAAAAACAAGCATGAGCCACAAAGGCTCACTTCCTTCTTTAGAAAAATAAGATTTGTATTTATGTCAATGCTACCATTATGACAATAAAAAATTAACTTGTTTTGTATGTATAAAATATAAGAAAAAAAAAATAAAAGAGTTTATAACTTCTGCCTAAGGTTCAAAATATATCCTTTCAAAATAAAAGACATCTTGTGTTAGAAAATCAGCTCAAAATCTAAGACAAAAATAAATTGGAGCCAATAGTGACTCACTGTATTTCTCAACCCATAAGGCACACTTAAATATTGTTCAAAATAGAAAATCCATCTTTTAATCTAGTTAGCCTTAATTGTGGTTGTGCTTTCTGACTTCCAACTAATTTTCTGTGGTACAAGGTGCACAAAAATCTGATGTCTAAAATGTTTTAGTTTTTAAAAACTTTATTTTTCTTTAACAAGAGAGCCACAATGGAAGGGTAAAAGAGCCACATGTGTCTCTGGAGCTGCAGGTTACAAACCCCTGATATAGCTGAAGGATAAAACATGCTGCTTGCAGCGAGAAATGCATTTCAAAATAAGAGTAATTATGTAAAACAAAAATAAACTGAAACTATTAGAGTAGAATGGCAGGTGATTTGGCCTCCAGAATAACAAGAAGTTTCACTTTTAGCCACTTTCTAACCCCTCCCTTTCCTGTTTGTCAGTTTAAGAGATGTCAATGTGGAGTTTCGTGATTCTTAAACTCCTACATCTGTGTTTCTATCTGATTGCGTCTTCTTCTTTTCAGGAAAAAGCCCCAGAATTTAACAGAGGTCAGTCTCCAAAGTGATTACTCAAACATTCACAGAAGTTCATCAAGAGGGAAGGGGGGGGGGGCAGGACGAGAAGAGAACAAATATTTCAACAAGTTCTTGCAAAATAGTTTCACCAGAGCAACACGCCTCGATTCCAGACCTGCCCAAGTCACTGAGCTGGTTAACCCGGAGGAGGTTCTCACAAAAGAAGCAGCAACACCCCTCTACACCTCTACATGGTGCAAATTCAACAAACCATAACATAAATCTACAAGCAGATCACCGATATTAAACACCACCAAAAACCAAGATGAGTGGCAGCAGCAGAAAGGCGTGTTCATCCACACACGAGAGCATTGTTAGCCCCCCCCCTCCTCACGCCGTCACACCACAACACGCCTCACCCTTCGCCCTCAGACCCGCAGTGATTAACAGCGACCGCATTCAGCTGCTGTCACTGACAGGAACTGTTCAAACAAAACGCAGAAGCACGTGGTGACAGGAGGCGCCACATGTAAACACCACTGACCTGCACAGCACATGAGCGAGTACAGGTGGGCGTTCAGATGACCTTCATCCCTGTAGTCAGGCCACATAATCCACACTTTTTCCCTCCAGTCAGGTCGTCTTTTGCAGCGGCCACAGCATAATCCACATTAGAAGTCGGATAATTATAGCTGCAGGTTGTTGCCGGCAGCCTCTCTGAGAAGTGAAAGCTGCCAGCTGAGTCGCCAAGTACAACCGGTTTCAGGAGCGTCGGCTCGCCTCCTCTTCCTCCACCTCCTCTCAGCTTAACTTTTCTACCGATCAGGCTTCCCTTGCTGCCATGCTGGCCTCAGGCCTCCTGCCTCTGTCAGTCTGTCCCCGCGGTCCCACGTGGGCCAGCAGCAGCTCCTCCCCTCAGTGCAAAGAGGACACCCTCCACCGCTAACTCCTTCACCAAGCAGCGGCGCCCTTTCTCCCTCGCCACTTTCCAGGCCACATCTTTAGTGCGACTCTCTGCAGGCTTTCCATCAATATTTCACTGAAGGTCTTGTGGAAAAGTTTGCAGCTGCTGAAGCTGAGATGGACAGAAAGAGAAGCTCCAACTATCTCCCTTCAGGGTGATGTCATCCACCCTGAATGCCTGGAAAACACAAAACAAGCGTGGTTTGTTGTTCTCCACCCGCAAACACTGATAGAGTGTCGAGCCGACACAAGCCAGACGCTGCAGCAGATAAACTTCATTTCCTCAGCTTTAACCTCTTCATATCCCCTCTCCTCTTCTGGGCCCAGGAACAGAGGAGGAGACCTGGACGTGATTTAATCTAATAGTGGAAGATTAACCAGCTAAAGCAGGGCTGTTTGTCTCTTCGGTGATTGTGTGTGAGATCTGTAGGAGAGGAGGAGGAGGAGGTGATGTTAGGATCCAGGCTTATGCTTTCCAGGCAAAGAAGGAGGGATCCGGGAGTGAGTCAGCAGCTGTTACCCTCACTCCACCACTTCCTGTGGTTCACAGTGGTGGTCAGTCGTGCTCTGTGAAACGGCTGCTTCCTTGAGTAAACGGACAAAAATCCCAGCCGTCCTCCACAAGTCCTCCAAAGTCACCACTTTTTCAGCATTTCTGCTCCTGATTCTGCAGCACTCCAGGTCACCACGTGCACCTGAGCAGGCTGGACTGCAACATTCGCACTAATGCGCTCAGCAAGACAAGCTCCTCCCCCTCAAGAATAAAAACATCCCTCCTGCCGTCAGGTCCTTGGTGCTTTCTCAGAGAACCTCTCCTTTCCGTCTTAAAGAGACCGTCTGCACTAAAAGCACCAGCTGGAGCTTACGTCTCCTAACACCACGCGCTTATCCATCGCTCCTCCCTCCCCATCATGTTCTCCTCTAATCTCGCCTCCGCCCCATCGTCTACTGCTTCCCCCTCTGCAATTGGATTAACACGATGACCAGCAGGGACACTTCAGTCATTTTACCCTGATGATCCAGCAAAAAAGGAAACAGAAAGTGAAAGAGAAAACCGTCCTGCTCTGGTTCTGCAGACAGCCCGGTTTCCAAGGTCCAGAAATGATCAAACTTTCTACATCATCTGCTTTCTTCCAGTGTTATTACTCTCACAAAATGAGATGTCAGCTGAATGGAAAAAAAGGAAAAGCTGCAGAAGCTTAACACACAATTTCGAACACTAAAGTCCAGTTTCTACAGAAACCCTGCAGTCAGACCGAGAAAGGAGAAATCTGCCCTCCTGTGGTCACAAAAGGTAACGAGTCAGAAAATCAAGAACTTCATACTGAAGAAGAAAAAAGAAACTTTATAGCTGAAATCTAAACATTCATCAAGCAACGCAATGTTTTTATCAGTTAATGGCCCCAAATATTCTCCCTGAAAAATACACACTTTTAATGAAAACCGTGTTTTTAGCATGTTCTTGTGGCACATTTCTAATGACGTGGAACATATATGAAAAAAAATTAACCTTAAATTGCATTTCTGGGTTTTCATTGTTTTAAATCCTTGTGAATCAAGAGCAGATGCAAAAATCCAATTGGAAAAAGCTTCTAGTGGCAACTTAGAAGTTACTACGGCAAGTCACAAGCTCCAAAATTGTGGACAAATAGCTTTGTGTACATCTCCATTTTCTACGTCCAAACTGACATTTGGCTCAAAACTGTACGGTTGGTTAGCTCGGATAATGCTCACCATTTTTATTGCATCTCTAATGTTGGGCGAGGGTTGTGAGGGGCTGTAAGCTAGGGGGAAAGAGCGTAAACAGAAGCATGATGGGAAATGGGGAAGGGCTTACTCCGCACCACCGCTTCCGCCCATATTTTAGAGGCAGATTTCAAATGAATTACTACCAATCTACAGAAACCATGTCCTAAAAAAATAGTTTTTTAAAATAATTGAGCTAAATAAAAAAGCCATAATTATACAAAAAAAAAAAATTAACTTCAAACATAAGTCAGGTCTTTTACAAGCACTGACGGAAATATTTAACTTTACTAATATATCTAGAAATAATTTTATTGTTGTCAACATAAATTCCTGAAGTAGGTAATATTGGGTTGAAAGATTACAAATATTTTTTAGATCATAATATTCAATTTAGACCACTTTTGCAGCAATATTAACCTCTAAATGAACAATTCAGCTTAAAACTCTTGAAATCTTGGCAGGGCATAATGAACTCTCATTAAACAGATTATGTTGAAATTTACATAATCTACACAAAGTCATGCCATTATTAGAAGTTTAAATCTCTCGGTTGCAGGGATCTGAGCCAAAACATCCACCTCCTCAGCTGAGGAGAGATGAAACAATAGAACAAACGATGTTGGTCCTAGACTTCAGGATAATCTGGATTTTCCTGGTTGCCTGGTGACCTGTGTTATCTTCTTTTACCCATTTTAATCCCACAACTCGTCCTTCTTTGAACTGCCGCCATCGTGTCAATGTCGCCTCCACCTCCCTCAGTATTGATCGGCTTTATTGATCTACTTTATTGCGTCATCCTGGATTTTTCCCTCTTAAATTAGATTAAATTGACCAAAATCTTGACCTGGACTTCCTTTAGACACTTGTAATTGATCTAAGCAAACCTGTTGCACGGTTAGAAAAGCTGGAAAAGATCAGTTTAACTGTGTCATATCAGACAAAGGACAGACTCAAACGATCACAGCGAATAGTGATTATTGTTACATAATATTGGCTTGAAATTGGCATTTAGAACACTGTGCTGAACAAAAAGCAGCGTTGAGTTTGTTAGGAATCTGGTGTTAAATGAGGATTTTAAAGTGTTGTGAATATTTAGTTTCCTCAGTGCACCAAAAGAAAAATAATCCAGACCTCCATGACCATGCAAAAGTAGCAGAGGCTGAAATCCTGTAGCAAAAAGCAAAAAAAAAACAAAACAAAAAAAAAATGCTGACAAAGACAACCATATAAGCTCCTGAAAAGCTGCAACAAAACTAAAAGCTGCTCCAAATGAACTGTCGGCATTACATTTGTCTCCAAACATGAGCTTGATAAAAGCAAATGATGAAAGCAGGAGATGGAAGATGACAGCAGACAGATAAGTCAAATATGAAACGGCGGAAAGGGTGGAGCACGAACATCACCCTTCCAGCTACAGCTGAGTGAGCAGCTCAGGGTTTACCAAGTTCAGCTCTGAGGGTCTGCAGACGCCGGCGATAGAAAAACCAGAATCCAGCTGCAGTCAGAAAGTGAAGCGTCACCACCAGGATTGGAGCGACGACTGCGGGGTCTAACAGACGATCCATGTGGTCCTAGTGACTAAAACAACTTCCAGAATCTCCACTAAAAGTTCAAGTCAGAGCGGCTCCCCCAAACCTTCATGCAAAGTGTTTCACTTCTCGTTTCGCTTCCTCTGCCCCAACCCTCTTCCTGCTTCCAGCATCTTTCTTCTTCTCGGTTCAGCATTTAGTCCATCTCTCTAACCCTGTCACCCCCTATATCACATCACTAGCTCTCTTTTCCATTCTCGGTCAGACTCGCTCGTCCCCTCACACTCCGCCAGAGAATTCCATTCCCCTGAAACAAGCCGCCAGACCGAACCGCTACAGCACCAGAGCAGCTCACAAGCGTAGATCAAACTGCTGCGCTTAATGAAACCACAAAAGAGTTTACCACACACTTCTTCCTGTGTGTGTGTGCACTCCTAGATTTCATTTTTACCAAATTTGAGCAAAAGTTTGGTACCTTTGCATTTGTGTGCATGTGTGTTTGTGTTAGAGTGAGATATCAAACCAGCTGAGAAAACTCCTCCGCTTTTCATCCTGGCAACAGCCAAACAAAACAAAACAGAGCCACAATAAGTCAGACGGCATTTGATGAAGATACGTCATTGGCTCCTTTAATTCCATGACAACCTGCAGGACATTTAAACATACTCGGATTGCGATCTATTCGTGGGATGAAAGGGGCTTTTACACATTTCAATTTACAAAGCAAATAGACATTTTTGACGGATGACAGGAAGGATTTATTTTCCTGTTAGTCATTTCAATAAGATCACCCGGGGTTTTCCACCACAGCGTCTCAATGGAGAACAAATTCTCAACACTTTAAGCTTTTATACAAGACATCTGGACTGAAATATAAGAGCAAAGCCGACTGCAACTCCTGAAGAAGTACAACTAATAATTGGAGACAAAAGATGATAAAATTGCAAAGTTATTAGGGTTAAAGAACAGTGACACCAAGCTTGAGTTTTCCACTTGAAAAACATACAGTAAATACATTTTGTTACAATAAATGACTATGAAATCTTATAAAGATTAACATTATATGTAAATATTTCCTAATATATAACACCCTAATGATCTACAAAGTTGAACACAAAAATCTGTGTACATTTAAGAAAAAAATTATATTTGAAGTTAAAATTATGCCTGTTTTGTTCAGTTTTTATTAAACCAAATCCCTTATTTTTATTGCTCACATTAGCGATGTACTAAATCAGGCAGGGGTGAGCAAATGTTTTGACTCGTGGGCCAAAAAGTTCTCTAAAATGTAACAGAAGGGCCAGACCAGGAGAAGATTTGTTGAGTGTTTTGGTAATCCATCTTATAAGGAAAAAATATGTTTTAAATTTGCCTGAAAATGTATATATTTATTTGAAAACACTACAATTTGCAGTAGTTTGACCTTTTTATGTCAAAAGTGCTACTTTTTTTCCTTTTTCTGCCAAGTGAGCCAATGGGTTGATGTGTTCCCAGGGAAAATGCTGAAAAAAACCTTAACCTGAGAAATGCTGTGTTTCTGTGGTGTTGGAATGATTGGAAAAATGAATGTTGAACTCAGAAAGTACACATGAATGTCAGAGGAGTAACACATCTTCCAACATTACATGAATAAAGAATAATTTTCTGCCCCAAAAACAAAGGTCAATATTTTTGTAGTGAACTATCTATATGGAGACACCAGAATTAGAGGGAAAATAAAACATTAATAAGGATTATAATGTACTCAAATTTGGTTGGCCAGATTAATTAGCTTAACGAGCCACATATGGCCCATAGTTTGCTTGCCCCTAATTTAAAGCATAAAGATTTTTCTGTAGTTTTTGCATTGAATAAACTTTTGTTTATCTTTTTTATGTTATATTAAAATGTATTAATCCGCAAAGTTAAACATAAATCTCCGTTTATTTTTAAAGGGTTAAATCATATTTTAAAAGCTTAAATTGTGCCTAATTTGTTTTTATTTGTTTTTTTAAACCAAAAGCCTTATTATTTTACCGTTTATTATCAGGAATGTGCTCAAATCTGGTGCTGCTTTTATGATGGCATTGGTTTTCTTTTACAACGGTTGTAGCTTTATAAAAAAAAAAAATTACATAATAATCTGAAAAACTCTCCCTCTTGTTGCAAAATGAACGCAAAAGCCCCAAAAAGCCTCAATTTAAAAGCACATTTTCTCTAGCTTAAACAGGCACAGCTTTGTTTGGCTTGTTTTTACATCGAACAAGTTTAAAATCAGCAAGAAAGGACAAAAATAAAAGCTACTGTACAATTCCTGTTTTAACCAGCAAAAACAAGCTTAATCTGTTTTAGTTTTCTACAGCAGAGGGCGCCGAAAGGATGCAAATATTTCAGGGAACTGTTCTTTCACAACTCTACTTTGAGGAAAGACAGTAACTCTGGGAAATAGAGTTCCTTCTAGTGCATTTAGAAAGATTAAGAGGCTGCATCTGAAGGTGACAGAAGAAGTGAAAGAGCTAAACCCCCAGTGTTGTCACTACTGTGGGGCAGAACAGACCAGCATGTGTGCGCTCATGCTCCAGAACGTAACACTCCAACCACAAACAGGACATTGAGTAAGTGCTATATACTATCATCATTTCTGTTGTTCTTCAGATTATCTTAAAGTTTAAAAAAATGACTTATCAAAATGTTTCATATTTGTTAAACATCGTAAACTCTATGAATATTAAACATTTAATTAGGTGACACAATGTGGTGACACAATACATATCCTGATATAGGTTTTTGATACAATATACTGTATATCACGATATATCCATAGACAGTACCAGAAAAACTTTTCTTTTTTTTTCTTTTTTTTTCCAGAGTATGACTTAAACTAAAACTCTACCTGAATATCAATATGTCTGTCATTTTAATAAAATGGTAAAAATAATTGTATTTAATTATCACATTAAGCACTGCAACTGTATTCTGTCTTGTCAGCATTTTAAATCGATACATGTATCGCCAAATGAAATATCACACTATATAGCTTAATTTATTTCCTCCTACACCAATATTAATCAGGTCTTTAAAATTACCTTAAACAAATGCAGAAAAGTAGATTTTGTTTTCAAACTTTAAGCACAATTTACAGGCTGCTGTTCTGTGTTTATGAGCCTCTGTTTTATGGGTGTGTCAGCTCTCAGGGGTCAGAGGTCACGTCTACAGAAAATGAAGTGTCTGGCAGCTTCATGTGCACACATGAAGAGAGCATGAGAGATGAAGGGAGGACGATGGAGGACGAGTGGGGGAAGACTGCAGGAAAAGCTTCATTACAGAAGCTGAATGAGCTTTTTTTTTAAATTCTGAAGCTTCAACACGTCCCGTCTCATCTGCACCCCGTGTGTTTGTAGGGTGTATTTCCCTCCCCCCGTACATCTCAGTTCCCCCAGTCAGCATCCTTCCCACAATGCAAGGTCACTCAGACACGCTCTCCTCTACATCTGCACACACACGCACAGCTCTGTGCTGCAAACAAATTTCTCCGCTCGCTCACAAAGAGATGCACTGCAGGCGAAGCTGGGAGCTCTATCTACTATGGAAATGCAGGCCAGCAAACACGCATACATACATCCAAGCTGCATGAGAAAATTCAAAATGCATAACTTCATTTGCACTGGGCTACTGTCTGAAAAGTTCAAAGCTGCAGGAAAAAAAGCGACAAAAGTGTGTTTTTGTCGTTTTCTAGTGTTTTAAGTGAGTCTGGACAGTCAAGTAACTTTTACAAGAATGATTATCAAACTGATGTTTCCATATACATTTAAAAGTACAACAATTTGAGAATTTTAAAGGATTCAGAACACTCTTTCATGTTCTTTATCATCTAATGTTCTTTATCAGGTTCTTTATTATCTAATGTTAGTGAAGCCTCTCACTAATTAGTGGAGTATTTTATGTTTTTGAGTGACAAAAGTTTTGTTTGAAACATGCAAAAATGCAACAAAAAAATATCCAACTGACCTACACTCCCAGATTTAGATTATTAGTTTCTCAAAATACTTGTTAAAAATACAATGTGTTCAAAAGTTGTATAGTTTGATAAAAACAGGAATCTCAACGGGAAACATTTTGTTCAGAAACTAGCTAAAATTGTCTTATGTAAGCAGGATGCCAGTTGCTGGAGGAAATGGGAAAATAAAAAACATGTCAGTAGAGGACGGATGGGAGGATGTCGCCTCAGAATCCGCCATCCTCTAACCTTGAACTTTAATGGTTATTACAATTTAACATAAATTACAGCTTTCCATTCCCCCTCCTGCGCTCCATCACTTTAAAAAAGAAAAGCTGCATTCAGTGCACCTTGGAAAAATTAAGCAAGAACCATCCGACATTTCTACTAGGTCTCCTGCAGCTGCACAACTGCTGACATCTCCACCACCCAGCTGCAACATAAACGCTTCCTGTGTGGAAACTCCAACCGGACAAGAGGATCCAGTCCTTCTGGATCGGAACCTTTCTGACAAACTGACGAGGAAACAGATGTTTTGAGGAAATGGTTCCATCAAGGCTGAATTCTCCCACAGCAGCTTTGCATGATCACATCAGCAACATTAAAACAAGTCTGATTTGAAATGATTTAGATTTGTTTGGAAACAGAAAGAGCCTTTTCTATTTCAAAAACGCGTTTTAACTTTGGAATGATCTGAGAAACATGAGCTCTCCTGCAATATAAAAGGCTGCCATTAGGGGGCAGACCAGTTACATAGAAAGCTCACACTCTATTGTGTGATATCCAGACTCAGCTCTTACTTTGCTGCACTTCCTGCCATGAGGGAATGACCCACATCATGGGAGAGTTATCTATCCAGTTTTTATGCTCTTTCTTCATCCGAGTTCTTTTATTAATTCTTAAATAATCTTTGGAGATTGCAACAAAAAAAAATCAATTTAGAGTATTTTTTTGGTTTTTACTCATGGAAAAAACATAAAGGTTTGTTGGAATTGAATGTTTTTATCTCAAAGTTGAAGAGATAAGGACAAGAAATTGTTAAAAAAAATAGACATGAAAATATTCAGCTTAGAGAAAGTCTAGAAATTAATGGAGTTAATATAATGTGATTGAATTTCAAAGTTTCCAATATTCGAAATAGAGGGTACAAAGGTTGTGAAACCCTTTAAAACAGTGTTCCTCATTATAAAACTGCAAAACTCCTTATCAGTGCAAAATAAAATCAAAACAATTAGAGATAGTGGTGAAATCTCTATTTCAAGGCCAAATACCTCTAAGAACATTCTTGTCCTCAGATGACACTGCATGAATCATTGGCTCAACTGCGTAAATGAAAATGGAACCAGAAATACTCAATAACTGCTGACCATTAACTGCAGAGACCCAACTTTTTCTTCAATTGGAGTTGGAATCCAACATACCAAGATGCTCCAAGGGTAATTAGGAGGGTCATTTTTGTCATTTAGAAACCAAGAAAATCACTCCAACTATAAACTGGCTGTCAATAAAAAGGCTATGAACTCATATTTGATAAGGAGGTGAGATCCTTTATCTTTGTGATACTTTGACCAAAACATGCCACAGATTTTTTTGATTCAGCAGCTGCTGAAACATCCACAGTTGACTCTTTTGCATACAGTGATGAGAAGTTGTAGAGAATTTTGCCATATTATGTAAAAATTCGCCTGTGGATGTAAATGACCTGGATGCCTGCTTTCTCTTGGAGCTTCAGAGAATGCCACAATATTTCAGCCTTCTCAACAGTGAGATGGTTTTAGCTACATTGACACCACCCTCAACAACGAGTCTTCAATAGGCCGCTTCCAAGGAAAAGAGGGGCTTCCACATTTAAAACTCTTACATTCACGTGTAGCTATGAAGGTTTTTAAGACTGTTTTGGGGATCTGCGGACAAAACGTATCACCATTGGACCTGTGTTGAAAGTTAAACCAGGTCAACCCTTTTACCAAATGGAGACTCAGATTTCGTAGTGGCATATGGGTAGCATCCTGTTTAATTCATGGAAGTGCCAACCATTTGAAAATCCATCATGGAGGAGATATGTTTGCGTTTTGTGTCCGACTAGAATTATATGACAACAAGTCTTTCAAATATTGGAATACAGCAATGAGAGAAAAATCCTGGAGCAAGATTTGTACCATTTTGAACTCTTTCAACTGTAGGTGGTGAACATGCGCAAGTAAACTGTAGAAAAAGAAAAATACCATACGCTAACCACTCATTCAAGAACGCACTTTTAGCCCATTTTTAAATGGAAATGCCCGGTGTGTACGCATCTTGAGAATGAGAGCAGAGACCAGAAGAGAGATCTTTTTAGAAGGACAACAACACCTTTAATAGATTAGAGGACAGGAGAGGAGGAGTGTAACAAATAATAAGGAGGGATTAGCAGACCTGAGAACTCCCATAAACACAGTCAAACCCAGTGATGACAGCTGGAGCTGATGGCTCAAGTGCTGGCAAGTAGAGAGCTGGCCTACATGAGGTCAGAGCCACAAATTCCCAGCATTTAACTAGGCACTTCGATGCAGCACTTCCTTCCTTTGCTGACAGGTCTGATCCTTGCTCATCAACGACATCCAGCATCCTTCACAACAACACTCTACTGCAAACAGATGAGGTTTCCCAATGAATAGCATGAGGAAAACGTATACAGGCAAGAACACAAACTATCAGAGTCAGAGTAGGTCAGAGGTCCCGCTGCAAGCTCTAAAAATGTCAAAAAAGCCACTCCATCTCCGGAGGCCTCCAATGTTAAATCACTTGGCTGAGAAAACGGGGAAAGAGCAGAGACCGACAGAAATGCATAATCACACGGGGACACACTCAAATGCGCCAAAGCTGCCGTTAACAGGAAACAAAGCCCAATTACCCCTGTCCTCTCATTCACCCTGAGTGTTCTAAAGAGTAGAAGACTGGAAGTGCCAGCACACAGGCTTTGAGGACGATCCTCTGAAAATAGAACAATTTAGCTCAGAGAATAAGGACGTACATGTGCACATGCTCTCTGAATACAACTCTGTTTCTGTGGAGAAATGAAGTAAATACTTATTATAGGCATGATGCCCTTTGTGATATTAATTGCTGCTAGGCCAGCTCAGCTCTGCAGTGCCTCCAATTTCACATCGCGAAAGCAAACCTATATTGCTGCCACCTATAGCAGAATTGTTCGTAGCCATTGCAGATATTATTGTGCATTGCTGCATGATAGTAGACTGAACAATCACCTTTGCAGCTTTTAAGAAATACATTTCTCTGTGGAATATTTTCATCTATGGGCCTTGAACAAACACTGGCCTAAAGCCGTCTTGAATAAAGGAAATTGGAAAACGTCTATTCTGAAATAATTTGGGGCTAAAAAGAGCAGATTGGTTTATGTGCTTCTCCCCAAATGTTTTAATGTAAAAATCAAGATGTTTTTTCCAGGTAAGCTGAACAAATGTGTAGAAATACAGTTTTTCCAGCTGATTTATTAAAATAAGCTTATATAAGCTTAGTTAAATGCAAAGTTAGTCCCTTTAGCTTTTTTTAAATAAAAAAATATTTTAGTACACAAGCAACCCTGATAAGAAGGAATTTTAAATGTTATAAGTAGACTATAAAAGGTTCAGCTAATTTGGTTTCAGTTGTAGGAATACAAAACAAGACTGGCTGGATGCAGGAAACCTGCTGGACCTTTGTGACCAGCGTGTCACTCCCTCATTCTTGCCGCCGGGTTCAGCTAGAGATGTTGACCTTTGCAGCTTAAACCGCCTGGTCAGAGGATCGCAGCTGTGTGCACGTGTTGACAGCAGAGCAGGCAGGTCACTGAGCTAATCTGCAGTTTATGGACACATCTTCAGGTCATCATTCATCATAAAGATAAATGAGACCAAAAGAAACCTCTACTAGTGATACAACATTATGTAAAGTAGTTCTAGCAGCAGAAAAGCACAGCTTTTTTTTTTCTTTTTACTGTTTTTGAGGGGGAAAAATCTGAATTTGAGGCTACTTTTGTGCAACAAAGCAAAAGAGGCGGGATAGCCTACAGAAGACCTGCGTCAATAGATGGTGGGAAAGGGAGGAGGAGACGAGACTCTCAGGAGAAAAGATTTATGACTTTGTGAGAAAAGAGAAGTGTCTTCCAAGTTCTTTTGGTTTCAGGGTTTTAAATAATCCCCCAAACACCAGCAGCACAGGCGGAGGCCCAAACTGTGCGAGAAAGTGGTGACGCTGCTCAGAGAAACAGAAAAAAATGTTGTTTTTACATCCAACAATGATAAAGTAGCCCGAATAAACAAAACCCTTTTTCTGCTGGAAAAAGGAGACAAAAAAGGAGCAAACTTACAAAAAAGTGAGCAAAGACAAATATCCTTGGTTTCACTATGAAGTGACATGGTGGGTCATTTCCTGGAATGAAACCTTAACAATTCTGTTTAATTTCTGCCTGGATCCAAAGAAAAAGCTAAGAATATACACCCGTACACATTCATAGGAAAAACATGAGTAGTTTTGCCATCAGCATAAGTCAGCATTCTATGAATACAGAAGGGTGGTTTGATCTCAACATGCAGATCTTTTGCCATATTTCGGTGAACAGTTGGTGAATTATCAGACATTGTAAGAGGCTCAAGAACCACCCATCCCTCCTCCACAACTCAGTACTGTTCTGTTGACGCACCAAGACCAATGGAATGGTTCCTCGTCTGATTAAACTGTAGACAAGTTCAAGTCGTAGCAGTAAACAGAGCTTCAGAAACCGCCTGCCAACACGCCTGTCAAACTTCATGGCCTTTCCTTTGAATGAGGCGTGATGGTGAGAGCCAGCAAGAAAGGAGCAGAATCAACTGGGCGAGATGAGAAGAAATAAAGATGAATACTGGAGAGGTCAGAGGATGGGAAAAGACGAGGAGGAGAAAGACAAAAAAGTGACGGAACGAGAGGGAAGAGTGTACACAAATACAGACAGCTCTAACAAATAACCACGGCAACTGCAGTCTTCATTTTAACCCCAGTTGTTCCTGTTGCTATGGACACCTTTCAATTAAGACACAGCCTCCACCCCTTCCACATCCCATCCTTGGGCTTTTCATTGAAGCACTTGACCTGACCTCTTGAAATAGCTGTAATTATCCGGCAGAACCTTCGCCGCCATGATGTCCACATTCTGTTTGGTTGACATTACAGAACCCGATTTGAAGAAAATTCTGACATTACAAGTCAAATATAAAGGATGTTGTCACCTCTTCTTTGTTTTTTGGAAAACAATTTACACAAAAACTTAACTATTTTATCAACACCATTTTAAAAAATTGACTATGAACACATTTAAATCTTGAAATTATATATTTCCAGATTTAGTGACTTGATTCAAATACCAGTGTCAAGTCTTTTCACCAAAGTGAGGCAAACCCCCTCTTTATCAGCTTGTCCTCCCTCTGCTAATGACTACATTTATGTCGCTTGTTCTTACATCGTCTCTGTCAGCTGTGTTTATGGTTTAAGTTGTAAAACTGTCCTGAAGACAACTTTTAGAAGAAATCAGGAAGCCTGTGAACCCGTCAAAAAGAGAAAGTGACTACAAGTAAAGTTTCTCTTTGGTTTTATGAGTTGGGACGCTTGTACTTGATGGACAATAACTGCAGTCGTCAGTGAGTTAGATAAGGGTGTGTGAAAGGACAGACAAGGGGGCTTTCTGTTTCTGTGAGAAACTCAGACAGGCAGGAAGAAGAAAGCCCAGAGAACCGACAGCAGAGGAGGAGCGCTCATTCATCTCACGCAGGAGCTTCTTTTTTACTCCCCGCTCCTGGCCTTGAGTTGCCTCTCTGTCCTCCAAACTTCAGTCACATTAAAACACCAAACGGGATCTAATAGGAAAACTTCCAAAACTGTTTTAAGGGAACACTCTGCGCTTTGCAAACATTGAAATGAGTCAAACCTTAAGCTAAGCTTTGATCTCACATTTGATCCAAACCTGGAAATATTTATACATGAAAAAAACAATAAAAAACCTGTTTAGCAGGTGGTAATTAGGGGTGTAGGGAAAAATCAATTTGGCGTTATATTGCAATATTTTGTTTGGCGATTCTTGTAATAATTCAAAATGCTGTCAAGACGATTTTTTTTATTAATGATTTACAAACGTCCTTCCGTGTCTTACATTTTTTTCCAACCAAACCCCCAACCACTAGTTGGCAGCACAGCACACTAAGCCTCTTTGAGCAGCTCTACACTACACCAGAACAACAAGATCTCGCGAGAACCAGCTTGTGTTAAATGTTCAGTAAACCTCACTGTTTTTATTGTTATGAGACATGTACTACTTCGTTTTTAGGATGGGTACCGTATGAAGCATGTTCTGAAAGCATTACCAGTAATCCGTATCGGTAATTGGTCTAAATTATTTAGGCAAAAAGTAATCAGTATCCTATTACACCTTAAAAGTGTGTTGTCACCCATCACCAACCACTAAACTCTAGATGCTTTTAAAAAACCAAAACATGAGAGTATTAGAGCATCAGATACTGTCAAAGGAACGAGAGGAAAATACTAACAAATTTGAAGTTTCTGTGACATCACATCATGACTCCGCATTCTGTTCGCCCAATCAGATTTTGAAAACTTCCAGCAGAGGTGATTTGGATGCATTTTATCAGGAAGAAGCCTCAAGGAAGACCAAGAAGTCAATTTAGAATGGTCATTTCTTTGTTAAACGTAACACATAGCAACATAGGTTCTTCTTTGCTTGTTGCATGTTGACAATTTGGTGATAGAGCTCTCTCTGATAAATGATAAATACTGATTCATTTAATGAGCAAAAGTATGACAGGTGTCAAAAATGGACACACCTGTTTGCTGTCTTTATGTCCCTCATCTTCTGACTCTGTAATAAACTCAACAATTTACTTAAAAAAATAAAAAAATAAACAGCTTGAAATGTAATTATAGTGACCAATTGCTTTTCTAGAACAATTAAGTTTGAAAGGAAACAACTGAATTAATTAACACATTTTACTCACAGCCAATAAAATGTGTTACTAAACACTAATAGGACTGAGAGGAGTGTTTATTGACGTACCACATCCTTTGCTTTTGTGGTTATTATTGAGTGCTGATGGGCACACAGGCTTCTGCTGCATGAGAGTGGAGCACGCAAACATAAAATAAACACAAACTGGATCAATTAAAATCCACAGAGAACGAAGCACAAATGTCAGTACAGGCCAGCCGAGCAAACGGACATCAGAGACATAAGGAAGGCATAAACCTTTAGATACCACAACAATCTAAATGACTACATTATACTACAGGTGAATAAAGCCAGCTAAACGAAAGTAAGAGTGGAACTTGTGAATACCGAGCAAACAGGCGTCAAGTGTTTGCCTTTAATCCTTTTCAAATACAGAGAGGACAAAAACAAATCGTGTTTGGAGTGTTGCTACAGGTACCAAAGCACCCCAGCAGCTTCTTAAACTTCAAAAAAATCTATGAAATCACCTGAACAAAAATGTTTTCTTCTTGGAAACGAACCAGAGGGCCAAAATACCCCCAGAACAGTTGAGATTATCTTCCTAGATGTTGAGTTTTTTCACTAACTTTCACACAGATATGGTCAACCTTTAGCTTCTTTTATAGTTTGTCATTTTTTAAGCTTCAAAACCAAAGCCCTAAGGATTTAAAGGAGTCAAGTTAGATAGAAAGATGCAGGACCAAAGCAAAATATATCACCTCTGTAAGCAGCTAAGAGAAAACAGTAATTAATACTTAATTTTGTAATATAAAAATTAAGAAATTAAGCAAATAGAGTAAAATGTCATGTGAAAAATAGCCCAAATATAGACCAAAACTCAGATAACTTCACTAGCTGGAACGAAAAAGAACCAGAAAATTACTTTGCTTGAAAGAACATCCTACTGTGATGAGAATATGACGATCTAAGAAACATTTACCAGGAAGGTCAGTGAGCACAGCTTTCATTTCCAAAGAGGACCCAGGAAATCCATCTGTCTGTGCCTACATCTTTATCATCACATTACAGCTCAAGAGGCAGCAAACCCTGTGCAGATAAAGATCACATTTTACCCAGAATACTCAGAGATATGCTCAGTGAGAGGTTTTTTTTTTAATTCAGCAAATTTGTCATAAAAGAAATACAGAGAAAGGATTTTATATCAGACAGTAAATCACAAGAAAACATCCGGAGAGCATGCTGGGGAACAGGCATCATCATGGGAGATTCACAAGACTGGTTTTTAATTTACCAAATGCATTTTTATAAAATGTAATCTGTAACAATTGAATCACAATGGAGTCATGGCTTACAGACCAAAATAAGAACTATTGGTGTTTTTGCTGAATATTCATCCCTGTTGTTTGTACAAGTACAACATCAGTACTGGAAGTGAAATCACTTCAAATACAGTATCAGATGTGTACATTTCTGTCACGCAGAGATAACTTTCACCCAAAAGCCACAAAATAAAAACTTCAACCTACTCTATAGCCCTGTTGTAACTACTTATTTTGCTATTTTCACTGACCACTGGGTACCTGTCGATATTAGCTCACAATTCTGCTATTTTTTACATACCAACAAAACCTTAAAGCTCACTGAAGAATGTTTTTGTTGTACAAACCAGAAGCAGGAGATCAGCTAGATGACAGTATAAAACAAAAACCTTAAACAGACAAAAAAATCTCACTCTAACACTATCTAAATAAACTAAAGGGTAGAATTCTAACAGCTGTGAACATTTAATGGCCACATTTGCCAGTCTGACTATGATGTGGAACAACACAAAACTAAAAAGAAAATAATCTCAACCTAAGAATGACAAGACAGTTTACAGTAACGTATAATACATTCACATTTTTAGTAACTTTTAGGTGAAAGTACACTAGAATTTGTTGCCAAGACTTCTAAAGCTGGTAAAAAGTTTTTAGGATATTTAAAACTCAAGAGCCTAAATTTATTACAACATTTACTAATCTTTTTCCTAAGTTTAAGACCTGCTGGTGGTTAATTCAAAATCCTCAATCAAGGATTTACTTAATCGCCTATTTCAAAACTCAAAACAAGTTCAAACCTCTTGAAAACAAAACAAAAAAAGTCCAATCATTGGACACAAAGCCCACCAAACCTGCTTTTCAGCCTTTTTAAGCCTCTAAAACTCATTCCCACTGAGGACTGGTGTGGTCTGCAGTAGACAGAAAGCTATGCCTAAATCAAAATTGACTAAATAGATTCTTTTGAATAAACAAGTCATTAAATAACCCGTTTCTGTCTAGAAAATAGCTAAGCAACTTCCTGACTCAGAATGAGTTTGCATAAAGCATCTTAACAATGGAAGGAATTGGAATTCAGTGACCAATTCCTCTGGGCAATTTGGCAGCCAGAACATCCAATTAGGTACGGGTCAGAGAGGTAATAAAGTTACCCTCCTCCACTGATGCTGACATCTTCATACCTGATGAGTCAGGGTGGTAGATGCTGATGTTTGCCCAGAACAATGTAAAGCAGCTCAGAGGGTGGAGCAGTCAAAAGCTGCTGGTTTGATTTCAAGCCAGACCCTCTTAATGCATTCATTATGTCACTTCGGGCAAAAGTTAAACGACGAAACGTAAACTACTGTGATGCTGACACACAACACAGGCTGTTTAAGACAACCCCAAACTTACAAATAAACTGCTCGAGTGCAGCGACCTTTGAAGCCACTCTCCTTTGTTTAATGACCTTTAAAAGTTCTCCGCCATGATTCAGCCAAGAGCGGATCTCAAGCCCCGTGTGAGAAACCGGTGAGGGCTTGCTAAACGACATTGTTCCTTCTTCAACTCAGCTCTCTACTGTGGGAGAAAATAAAACAAAGCCAAGTGGGTAAAAGAGAAGAAGCTGGAAGGTTCTGTCACACAACATGGATACAGTTCCCAGAATTTTTTACAGTTCTTGAATTATGTCTCCCAGCTGAAACATTATCTTATCATTTTATTGTGCTTTTCCTCTCTTTAAATACACTATGCAATCAGTGTCACATGCACACACACACACCATTACACACAGTAATTATGTGCACAAAGCGTGTGAGCTGTCCTGTGTGATTATAGCTGCTGTTGCACTACCAATATAGAGCCAGCAGGACAGGAGGGAAGGGCTGACTAAGCGGTGACAATATACTACATCTACATGCTGTACATCGCCAAACATCACCACCAACGGGGGGCACCACTGCCCCACCAGGGGCTCAAAGGAGAGCCAGCTGCACTAATTTACACCATTTGCACACAAGGAGGCAAACGAGAGGCCCCACCCCACCCGGCAGATGCAGATAAACTCAAAAAGAGTGCTTATCAAACGACCAGAAACAGCGCGCTGACCATGTGACGCCCAGCAGCAGGGGAACCCGAACCTATGGCAACAAACGGTAAAAACCAGGGAGGGGTGTAGCAACAACTCTGAGGTGACTTGCTTATAATCTCTGCATATTATCCTAAACTCTTAAACTCTAACTCAATTTTATTCTTTCAATTTTTTTCCTAGTCAGTTTATTTTTGGCTTGATGCTTGCAGTTTTTAATAAATCTGAAAAAGATAAGTCTAAAGAGCCAAATTTTTCCGAGTGTGAGGCCTTTTTATCAGTTTTATCAAGTTTAATTAATTCAAAATGCAACGTGATCAAGCTTGTACTGGTTGGTCTGTTCTTCCTCTGAGTTTGGTGTTTATCCAGCTTTCCGGCTTACAGTGCCAGCGTATTTAAGGAAAATTCCACATGGGAGCAACCATCAAAGAGTTTCCCATGGCTAATGAGGAATTACAAGTTTCACAAAGCAATTAAGGAACTTTCGTTTGAAAAGGAGCACTAAGTCCACAAATCAGGTTTAAAACACCCAAATATAAATTCTGTATAGACCATAGAAGATCATTAAAGGATTTTCATAGTTCACAAATGAACAGAATCTGAAAGTATTACAGTTGAGATGCTGGTAACCTGTTCAGGGTGTACCCCATCTTTGTCAAACAGTAGCTGGGGCTAGATGCCACATGACCCCAAAAGGGTTTTCAGCAGGTTCTAAAGATAAATGCATAGATGGGTCCTTGTTCATTAGTGCCCTCTACTTATCAGGAGTTTTAAGGAAATCCCATGACTTTACTAAACACTGACCCACTCAGGTTTATTGTGAAGTAAAGAGAGAACGTTCCTTGATATCTGACAAGCCCAAGCAGTGGCGTGGTGGTCAGGTGGCAGGTTCAACTCTCAGCTTAGACAACAGCTACTACAGCCACTCTTCCTCCTCTAAGTCTAAGCCGGTCTCATATTAACGTGGAAACAAACAGCCTCCAGACGTTTACGTAACCTGATCAAAAGACCGGGAGGCTCAGACGACCAACACGTCTGGCACAAGAAGGTCCACTGAGCTTCTCTCAGCATAAGTTCCAGTTCTCCAGACAAAAACGGAGGTTTAGAATGTGAAGAAGCTCCAGCAAATGTCAATGTGAAACTATCCACCTCTATCACGAAGGCTAAGTGAACATGATTAACCTTTAAAACACAATAAAAAACGGCTTAATGTGCAACCCAGCTAACTCATAGGACAAGCGCAGGGTCAGGTAAAAGTCACATGACCAATTCAAGACTGTCAGTAAACTTCAACTTAAGGTTTTAACTTAATTTAAGTTCATTTTGTAAAAGTATTTTAAAAAACAAACACCAGAAACCTTCTAGTTGTGGATTGGGACTTGCAGAATGGACTGTAAGGGTGAGGTTAAAATAGACCTGCCTGGTGGTGCTGAAAGAGAAGTCAAGGGTAATTGTGGTAAATTACCAGTCCAGACAAAGCTTCTTCGTCATCTATAAAGCTCATTTCTGTATCAGTCAGCTGTCCCGCCCCGCGTGCAGGTGGAAACCTCCAAACAAGGTGATTACTGCACTGACTGGATGTCCAAATCCGTCCCCTCCCTTCAAATAAGGTGATTTCTTCAGTGTGTTACGTGTCAACCCATCCCAATACTTTAGAAGAAAACAAGCAGAAAACATTTGGTCTAATCCTGGCACTTATCGCCTTAATTAAAAATATTCACAGACTTAGCAGTCTGACACAACAATGCAGCTAAAGTCAGGTCAGCAACAAAGTCAAAAACCTGTCATGTGGAGGGATTAGTACAGATTCTGGCATCTCGCTGGTGTTTAGCGTTTCAGTCGGGACCTCCAGAAACAAAGGAGTCCTGTGTGCAGGGCAGAGGAAGGCTGAAGCTTTGACTCGGCAAACACCGGGACACCAAAGCACATGACTGAGCATAATCTCAATTCTACAATGTGACATTTTTAGCAACTTGACTTTAAAAGCAGCAAAAACTGACAAAGGTCAATTGAGATTTGAAAAAAAAAATAAAAAAAAGAAACACAGAGTTCCACAAAATGTTAAGAAAAAAAAACAGAACAATCCTTAAGAGGTGATGTTGTCTATGATTAAAATAATGGAGAGGAAGAATGAGTCAAGATTAGGTTTCATGATAGCCGCTAAAAGCAGCAGATGACACAGAGCTGCAAAGAAACCAGTAAATAATGAGCAGAAAATACTCCAAATGCGTGATTCACTGTCACACACTTGATTACAAATACCTTCATCATAGTGTCACATCAGAAGACTAGAACGTGCAGTTTTAGGAGTTAGGAACCAAGATCATAGAGTTCAAAAGCTTTTGACCTTGGATTTAGAACAAATCTTTAACAGGGGTTCAGAAAAGTAAACTTTTTGTGAATATGTCTGAAGATAGTGCAATTTATTAAGGCGTACTGCATATTATGAAGAATACTACTGAGGTAAAGATTACTGCCACACTTCATTAGAAACCCATTCATTTACTCATTTTCACTACAGCCAGCTGAGAGGATTTAATTTAGCAAAAAGGAAGCCCATCACAGTTGGATCGACTCCCACTGAAACAAACGAATATTACATCAAAGTAAGACGAAATCCAATTATAAAAGCTTTAAGGGCCCTCTCCAGTGTTTTGGGTGCTATTAACAGGTTCTGGTGGCATTTTTCCCATGGTCTGGGGCACATAAAAATTAAGCTTAAAGTTGCAACTTAGATTATTTCTTTATTCAAATTGTTGCACATCAGGAGCAAAGGGAAAAAAAAAGAAACAATTAGAAGAAGCTTGTAGGTGTGGCATAGCAACTACAATTTTCAAGCTTCCTTCTCCACTCGTTTCTGATGGCAGACGACTAGATCAGTAAACGTCTTTAATTGTCTTCGTCTGAGCTGGTATCTGACTTCAGGTCATTCCTACCTGCTGCAGTGAGACTGTACAACCGGGGCTGCTCCTAGTGATCTGTTTGATCCGTTTAGTCACTTAGTCACTTTTATTCCTACTGTTGTCACTTTATCTCATAGTCATTCCAAGCTACTTTTAAAAATATGTTGTGCAATTTATTTAACATAAATCATATCCACAGTGCAATTGTTTATACTTTTTTTGATCTCTTCTTTTTTGTATTTTTTATCTTATTTTGCCCTGTTGTAAATATGTAAATTGTTCCAATTTCTTCCTATCTGCAATGCTGCTGTAACACTGAAATTTCCCCACCGTGGGACGAATA
Source organism: Oryzias melastigma (assembly GCF_002922805.2). Classification (NCBI taxonomy): domain Eukaryota; kingdom Metazoa; phylum Chordata; class Actinopteri; order Beloniformes; family Adrianichthyidae; genus Oryzias; species Oryzias melastigma. The sequence continues at coordinate 13,637,336 of NC_050522.1, forward strand.
AAGGACTATCTTATCTTATCTTATCTTATCTTAAACTGGACAGCTGGATGGCTCCAATATTGCCTCCAATTTTGTTGAAACATGAATGTTAGTTTGTGAGAGGTTATGAGGGACTGTAAGCTAGCGGGGGAGCTTGAAGGCAGATGGATGATGGGAAATGCCAACAGAGACCCACAAGTCAGAGATGAATTTCTAATGCTCTGCAGAAAATCTGTCCTTGAAAATGACAAGTTTTTGGCTAAAAATTGCAAAGTCATAAGTAAGGGTGGATTCCCACAGGAACATTTTGTTTGTCTAGACCAAGTCTGCTTTATTTGAGTCCTGAAGCTTGTGTTTGGTCTGTATTCAAACTGCCGTCAACTCAACATTTCTGCTCCAAACCACAGTTTGTAAACAAAACCATGTGACTAAAGATCTCTTCAGACATTGGCCAGGATTTATGAAGGAGGGGTAAAGTAACAATTTCAAAGAAGGAATAATAGAAGTCCTACCTTTTGCAATCCTTGTCAGAATAGTTTACTTATTAAAACTTTATATTTTGAATAATTTGAATAATTTTGAACGTCAGTGCAACTACTTTGGTACAGCGAAGGTATGCTGCAACGCAGTTACTGAGCAGACCACGGCTATGAGGGTACACTAATAAGTGTTTATGACATATAGATTGACATGAAAACAGTGTGAGAAGGAGAAGTAATGTGTATCACGTTAAAAGTTGTTTTAATGAGTTTGCATTCATGCGGGCATATTTAAATGAGCTGCTGTGTCTCATTGTTGCTCTGCCACTCTGTTTAGATCCCATAATACTCAGGATGGTGGCAGTTTTGATTCTCTCGATTGGAAACAAACCAAGACTATCTAAAAAAAGAGAGTGAGAGAGAGGTCTGAGAGTGGTTCCTGGGTCCTGGGTCAGGTTCCACTTGAGTAGATTCAGACTGAAAATTTGTTGCGGATTATCAGGTTCACTATGGTTCACTTTAAGAGAACCAAATGTGTCCAGTCTGAACACAACCTTAAAGACCACTGGGAACGCTTTCAGAATAGATCAAAAGAGGATCAGATGATCTTCTTTGTTTGCATCTTAGAAAACTCACAAAATTTAATTGTTGTTTTTTGCAATCTGATAAATACCGGTAAAATATTTAGGTTTTGTTTAACTGAAGTTTTGAAGGTTATGGATTAAATGAGGCAGAAATCTCCAAGGAAGGGCTTTGGCCATCAGGTCATGAACCTAAAAACATCCCTGCCGTTTGTACTGCGATTAACCCACAGAGGATCTGACACAGAAACACAAAAAGTACACAAAACACTCAGATAAGGTTAGCCTGCATGAACTCAGCTTTCATGTCAGTGAGCAGGACAAGAGGAAGGCCTAAGAATACCGAAAACTAAAGAGCAGAAACATTTGTTCCAGAGGGGCTCTGGGGCTGCAGGTGAGCACAGAAAAATGCTGCTGAAACAAAAGCACTCTCATCTTTCCCTTGAAAAGAGTTTCCCCAAATTCCCTCGCTCATGTCATGGAGATGATAGCAACTACAGATAGCTCATACAACAACAAGCAAAGAGCAACAAAGACTCTCCATAAGACTTATAGAACAAGCATAAAACAGAGTTTTTATCAAACAGATTTAGGCTTTTCGAACTTAGCAGGATCATTGCACGCCTCCACGGTTCAGGAGTTTAACCCTACACTGTAATTTAGAGGTTAATAGGAGACGAGAGGTGGTGGTAACCCTGCTATGAGCTCCAGGCAGGCCTCGGGCAGCAGCTGTTCTGGCTCTGGAGGGTTACTGCATTACAGCAGGTGTGGTCAGTCTCCTGACAAAAGAAAGAGGACTCTGCTTTCAGATAAGGAGGCAGAATTAACATGAGTAAAAATGCAAAGAGGTTTTCTAGTGATGTACTATAATGGTTGGATGTTCTCAGTGAGATCAGGCTGTGGGTGGAGCAGAAGCTGAAGAGGTTTTTTGGAAACAGGTGTTTCTGAAAACGTTTAGACTGTTTGTGGAATGTGAAGCAGCTCGTCTGAACACGAAGCAAGCCAGACAGACTGAAGAATGTCTTACAACAGCATCTGAATCCCATAAAAGGACTACAATATTAAAGTTTACTTACAGTCTTCTCAACACTGTCTTAAAGATTCTGCAAACCATCTAAAATGAGTATAAGCATTAGGTGGGTTTCAATTAAGGATAACAAAACCCAAGTCTAGAATATCAAGCACTCAATATTTCATCAGGAATTTGACTCCTGTCAGAGATAGCATGCGCCTTGATGCAACTGTTGTGAAGGCAGCTGCAAAGGCCGAGCATCCGGGCCCGCCTGACACTGGAAACCATTCTGCTCCTCTGTGCACGCCTGCTCGCCAGGATCGAGTGTCAAAGAAGACACACGGGAGGCATCTTGACGCCACGGCCGATGTGCACAATCAGCAACAGATGACAAATAGCCACTCAGGCTAATTAACAGCCTAGAGCTCGCAGGAAACGCATGAAGGCCTCGTGGTGACAGCAGACACCACAGGTTTACTCAACAACTAACTCAGCTCCTTTTTAACCCACATAAATACAATTTATCGATTCATTTTAGAGGGAATTTACCATTTTAAAGAAGAAAACAAAAGAAATGTATGATTATTATTAGTAATAAACACGTTTTAAGGTAACATAAAGATTGCTTTTTAGGGATTTTTTTTTGTTTTAACTATATTTTGAACAATACTGGCAAAGCAATTATAAATGGTCTAAAATTGATCCCCTTAAGTCTAAAATCTTCTTAAATTTGTTCAGTTTTTTTCTTTAAGTCCACATTCAGTTGAGATTACAAACTGTTTTTCCCCCTAAACCTAAGACTTTTTTTGGTTGTTGTGTGGGCAGAGGGTAGGAGTTTAAATGTCAAAGCAAAGCACTACGAAAACAATTGTTTATAGTTTATCAGAAAAACAACATTATTTCACTTGATTTGTAATTTTTAGGTCACTTTAGTCCTGCAGATGATCAGTTGTTTTATTATGAAGGATTTTTTTTTATAACATTGAAGCTGGTGTAACTCAAAAAGAAGTTAAAAAAAAAAGGGAACGTTTTATGAATAAAAATGTCAAATAATTAGAGGGTTCAGAAGGCTTTACTATGTGGTTATGTCTGAGGGTCAGGGATGGCCTGAGCCCGGCCTCATGTGTGTCATTTACACACAAGCAGCAGAACTCACAGCTGATGCCCAAACACAATATCATGACAACAAAAGACAGGGAAAGTCCCAAAAGTGTTTTTGTTGTTTTCAAATTAATACCCTCAAAGAGAGAAGAAAAAACCTGAAGGCACACCAACCTCTCTTCTCCTCCAGATCCTGGAGGTACTGCTTGTAAGCAGCCGTGGAGTTCATCCCTCCCTCCCTCCAGGAGGAAGGAGTACAAGCAGAGGAGGGAGTATTAAATCCAAGAAAATAGGAGGTCAAAGACAGGAAAAGTGGTTCAAAACAAACTAAAAGTAAGGCTGAGGAAGAGGAGGACGAGCGTAATAGAGAAGTGGCCTCTAGAATCCAGGCCGTCAAAGGAGTGCCATTCCTAATCACGAAGATAATCCTTCATTTCTTCCTTCTTCTGCTGGTCTTTTCGTTGCTGCGGCGTTCGTCGCGGTTAGGGTATCTGTGAATGCGGCGCTGTGTTAGTAGTTCTAAGCCGGATTGAGGAACTGGACTTTGACCACCAAGCGGATGATGTCACTGCTGCAGTCAGAGACATGTGCTCGAGCTCCATTTATTGTGAGCACACGCATATATCTCTAAATGTGGGAGTGTATTTGTGTGAAGGATATGAGGAAAAAAGGAGGCGTGTCTTTATTAGTCACTGTCTGCTGGATTTTTTCTTTTAAGGCAGCGTAGTTTAGTTTCTGAATGACAAACATTGTGTTCATTCATGATACCCCTGCCAAATGCAGAACTGTTATTTTCACACCAATAGATAGTAATCATCCATCTACAAATATCAACATCTTGGAGATTATACCTCCATGTGCGTGATCCTAAATCTTATTTACAATGTGGACAATAAGGCTTGTGTAAAATTTACTCTAAAAGCTTAAAACCCATATATTCATTTCATTTACTTTCAAATTTCTTTTTAAATGTACTTTTAAATTAAATTTCTAATGAACTACTGCCACTCTGCAGACACTATGTCGAGGGTGGGCATACTGCGGCCCGGGGACCATTTGTGACCCATTAAACAATTTAATCTGGCCCGCCAAATGGCAATAGATTGCACCGATAATCCACATTTGCTTTATTTTCCGTTTGTCTTCCCATTAAAAATACATTGACCTTTGTTTAGGTGCAGAAAGTTAATCAGCATTTCTGTGGTGTTGAAAGAATTGTCTCTTTTTTACGTTTGTGTGTTTGTCGAGTTGAACAGTCCGACTTCCGATTATTACAAAAGTGAAACATTTGCCCACCACTGCACTATGTCCTAAAAAATAATCATGTTTTTTTTTATTTTTTTTATTTTACCCTAAAAACGGCATAGTCATAATTAAAAGACCACGGTAAACAATTTTACAACAGATAAAAATATAGCTGCAGAGGGACTTTAAGCACATTGCAAGTCAGATTTTTTTTCTCTTTTGAAACAGTTGTGACACATTTACATGGAATTAAAATGACTGTTTCCGTTTTATCAAACTAAAAGAGACACTATCAGGTTTTAAATCAACTAATTACCAAGATTGTGTTTTGCACTAACAAAAACAAAAGATAATCATGGGGAAAAAAATACATTTAATCAAAAACAAACGAGAAGAGTTGAACATGGCACCAAAAAAAAAAAAAAATACTAGATATTAAGTCCTGAACCGGATATTGATAATTCATGTAGAGAAAATGGTATGGTCGAGTCGGGGTGGGGTGGGATTATATAAGTTCGCTTCCCTCCACTCCCTTTCAAGCGATCTACTTTTGATTCATTAAGTGAGTTTTGATGTCATTTGGCTCCAACATGGCAGTGTTCGTATCACAAAAAATGGGCGTCCAAATTGATTTCCTTTCATTGGAGCCAGAAGCAAGTAATTTCCTACAGGTGATGTCATACTTCTTCAGTCCAGTTCTCATTTACAGCCATTGTGTCCAAGATTTTAGACCCTTACAGTTTTTTCATATTTTCCTTTTAGAACTAATTTGTAATATGTGTGTACAGTCAAAAAGTTCATCTTTGTTAGAGCAGGTCACCCACATGAAAACTGTTACTTCATAAAACCAACTGTGACGTATGTTTGATATTTGTACATAACAGAAACTAAGATACAAGCAGTCCCCTTCAGCACGGACGCACAAGGATGGCCCAAAAAGCAAATTATCAACCAGAATCCATCAATACTGTTTGAACTGGATTTCCGCTGAGGCGCACCTTTTGTCTTATCACTTCAACCTTTTCCTTTATGACAGGTGAGGAGAGGCTAATCGGCACACGCTCGATATTCACCTGGTCCGTTCCGTGAAATAAAGACAAACAGGCGTAAGCAAGCGGTCAGAGGATGAAACTTCAGCGTTATGGCAACCAGCAGGCCTACTCCACACCTCTAATGGCTTCCTTCAACTTAGAGGTGTAAAGTGAGGAAGACAAGCAGCAGCAATTACAGCCGCTCTCCTTCTAAAAGCAGAAACAGAGAGAGACTAATGATGGAGAAGGACAAGTGAGTCAGCCCAAAGGAGGAGGGAGTGGAGAAAAGGTGGAGGAAATCAATGTCAGCGTTTGCAAGTTAGAGAATCTTCATGACTTAGTTAAAAATGTCTTAGAACAGAATTAAAGTTTAAGAAATAGTTTATAAAGGCATTTTCACACCAATAGTTCAATCAACTTATCAATAAACCATTAATTTATGACCAAATTTATACAAATTATGAAATAATTTGAGATTTTTAGTATCCGGTCTGTTCCAAAAGAGGCAAAATTATGATATCTGTATTTCATTTATAGCCTGTAAAGAGTGTTTTTGTTCAATCCTCCATACTGAACATACAATTTGGCAACAATCAATATTTAGACAGGACGAAACATAAACCGGTTTAACTGAAAAAACTGTTTTTAAAATGCTTTTCATGGAATATCCTGCTATCAATGTTATCTGTGTTTCCAATGTTTCCATTTTTCTTTGCGCAAAAGCCACTGAAACATAAAAAAACCAACTGTTTTAAGTTAATTTGATAACGTTTTATATTTTACATAGTCTTATAACATTTATAATATAATGAACCGATCACACATAGTCTTTTGGTTTTCAAGACGACAGGATTTTCGTCACTTGAGCACTAATGGTAGTCCCGCAGTGTGTTGTAGTCCCACAAGAAAAGTTATATGTGGAATGTTTCTTTGCAGATGATAGATTAGTGCAGGGATGGAAGAACAGACGGAAAACAGTAAGCTACCAGAAGTCTTACTTAAAATATGGATTTATCCTAACAGATGATTCCCACACAACATTAATTGGCATTGAATGTTAACAGAGCTCGATCTTCCACCAGTTTTACTATATGGATGCATTATTAATATCAATAAAGTGGTGTTGCGTTCAAGTATACTGCTTCTTTGTCATTGCCACTCCAGCCAGTCCGTGTCAAAATCCTCAGGGGCTGACCGGTTCAAAGGCACAAAAAGATTGGGGATTACTGTCCTAAAATATGCCAGCTATATCAGCTTCACATGCATCTGCAAAGCTAACAACAGGAAGATATTAGCTGCTGCAGAACTCAAGAGTCCTAAACTCAGCGGTTTGTCTGAAAAACTCCTCAGCGACCTTGAACGCCTCACTGAGAGTCCTCTTTCACATGACCCTGTCAACAGCAGCCCTCCACCTCCTCCTCAAAGACAGCCAGGTCCGTGCACAAAAGCCTTTCCCACACAGAGCCAAAGGAGGAGGAGGAGGCGGCAGAGGTGGCGTGACCTGTATCCATAGCAACTTGACAGCATCAAGCAGTTTGTTTTCCACCTATTTCACCTGATCCTGGGGATTAAAAGGGCAGCAGCAGCAGCCTGGAGACGGAGCCAAAGGTGTTAACAGTTAACTTTCCAGACACTAAACCCAAACAAACTGCGACTGTGAAGGGAAATGTTTGACTGAGGGGACGGCAAACAGGACTAGAAGACTTAACCCTCCTGCAGAGTGAAGCAAACAGCTGCTTCTCAGACTGTCTTGCATGACAAGAAAGCTCCAACAGCGTTGAAGCCACAAAGAGAGAGGAGAAGATGAGGACAGGTAATCAGTAAACCACAGAAGGAGGGAGGAACGGAGGTGTTTACCTTTGTTGAGGGAAGTCAGGGGGAACGGCGGCAGCAGCATGGAAGAGAAAACAGACAAACATGGTTAGAAACTCGATCGTATCAAAGTAACACACGCCTCAGCTTCTGCGAACAGCACGAAACTTGATATTTAAGACAAATTCATGGAAAAATCTGTCATGTTTCTTAGCATCACACTCCACCTGCCAGCTTCTCCTTCTGCATGTTTTTACTGAGATTGTAGTGATCATGTTGTCAAGAATTGAATTCAGCGGTGAAGATTACTCATTTATTTTTACCCATGAATCATCCATATAAGCAGAAGGTGTAGAAAGCAGTGTTCTGCTCCTTTGTCTTCGATTTACCTGGTAAAGATTACCTTGAACAGGTATGTTTTAAGGGCAGGGGGACTGGGGCGGGATCTAGATAAATGATCCACTGTGGTGACAGATTATGGGGCAAAGCGGGCATAATTCAAATTTCCTGATAACTGCTGAGAACAGACAATCCAGCACTTTCTGCAAATACATAATTTATGGAGTTCAAATTAAAACCAAAACAAGATAAATGTTTTTTTCTTAAAAACATCCATCAGATAAAACTAAAAGATCTTGTCCTTTTTGAATTTGATCATTTAATAACGATTTAAAACTAAAAGCTGAATTCAGGTCACTTTTTTTATGAATCTGGATTGATTTCAGCAGCAATGTCATAAAACGTACAGTTTTCCTCTTACAGAAGGGGGACGAGAACCAAACAACAAACTAGTAAAAGACAATTAATTACAAAGACAAATAAGCTCTACGTTTTATTTTTTTGAGGTCCCTTCCTGTCAAAACCAATGACAAGAAGGTGGGGGATGAATCTGTGCAGATGCATGTAGGTCAGCAGAAGCAGCACAGCAGGAGAAGCACCAATTCTTTTTATTATCTCTTAACACACTGACAAGAACAAAATGAAAAGCCCCACATGAGTTCAGGATGAGTGAATTTACACTTAAAGAGCAAAAACAAACAAAAGTCGTCATCAAAAGCATTTGCAAGAGCTATAAACTAGGCAGGATAAGATCAATCAGGTGATTCTTTTCTGCATGACAAGTTAAAGAGCTTGATATGTTTTATTATTGAAGATAGACACTGATCATCCATCCATATCAGCATCTATCGATGTAGAAATATAATAGACACAAATGCAGAGTTTATCAGCTTCCTCCTCAGTTTTATGGCCTCACATCTGCCACTGAAGATGATTATTCTGCAGCATCACTCTATGAGCTTGCAAAAATGTTTTTTGACATGGAAAATAGAATCAATGCTGCTGATTCAAAGCAATAAGATCAAAGAGAGAATAACTCCATGTGTGGAAGACAATTTTTAGGTCACAGCTCACTGAAGTTTATGGAAGGTTACATTCTGTACAGAACTTTTTAAAAATTACTAATATTTAAAACATTAATGTGGAAAAACAAGAACAACAAAGTAGGGATACTATTTAAATATTCAACCACTGAATATATTAGGACGCATAAAACAAAGTAAGATTCGTCTTTCGGTGGGAACGAGTTTAAGTAAGGCCAAATAGAGACATGTAAAGCTTCTCCAAAATGCCGGCATTTTAAAGTGACAGGGTGACATAAAAAGTGCAATTTTCATCAAATGTGGAACTAAATTATCAAGAGGGAGTACGTCTGCTAAAACCTTTAGCACCACTTTAGCAGCACTCTGTCCGTGACCGACGTACGCATTTTTAAGTTGGAATGCCCACAGCGGAGGTCAGCATATGTTTATATTTCTTCAGCTGTTTAGACTTGAGTTAGGCACAGTTGTTCATGTTTCAGACTTTTCAGATGTTATAGTTTCCATCCTTTTATTTTGAAGGTAAAGTACTGTTTATGACAAATTTGTCCTGACTGCGGGTTATGTTGTGTACCTGGATAAATGTTTTCTGTTGTTTGCTTTATTAGCCCTTCAATTGTTCAAATTGATGTTTTGATATGATATGAACATTTGAAAAATGTGTCTAAAATATTGTTAGCTATTTATGCAATATTTAAGAAAAACTCAACATCCATATCTTATAATTCGGTGTTCAGCTCAGCATTTTTAATCATTATTTGACTTTGACCTTATGTTTTCATTTTGGTCCATCCCTACAACAAATATTTACTTTCCTTTGTTTAAAAAAAAAGTTCGTCTATGAACATAATTATCTAAATCAATCATTAAAATGTTTTTGAAAAGTAAATTGACCCTTTTATTGACTTAGTAACATTAAGTTTAAAAGGATTTAACCTCATGTGCAATGGGAAGAAATGCTTCAAAAGTTTCATTTATAAAGTTAAAAAAGGGATTCAAAATAGAGTTCAGACAAATTCTATGTTTAAAAAAATGCAGACAGGAGGGGAAAAGTTTTCTTAAGTATTTCCAATATTTTCTTTACTCATCATACTGGATCCTTTTCATACTCATTCATTTGAACTTTCCTTACAAAAACGTATTGTGTTTTAGGACTTTCTATAGTCAGTAAAAAGAGTGAAAAGAGGAAAAGGGCATGAAAGCATTTTGTTTAACAGACATGTCTAAACAGAGACTGGGTCACAGAAAGGAATAATCCAGGTGAAGCAGAGCAAAGAGATGATAAGCTGGCACCAAAAACAAACAGGGCTTCAATTGAGGAGAAACATTCCTCCATGAAGAATGATGTTCAAAGAAGTTTCTGGTTCCCTAATAGCAGAGGGAAGAAATAGACAGAAGTTCTAAGAACATTTTTCCAAGATTGCACACCTCTGTCCTCCCGCCAGGATGCGTCGCAGACATCCTCCACATGAGCAGCCTCTTTTTAATCATGTAGAATGCGCTGTAATGTGCATGCGGGTGAGCAGACGCCAAAATACCATCATGAGGGAACGCACACCTGGGAGGGGCTGGAGTCAAATGAGCCGTCACCTCCTCAAACGAGCTTCAACAAGTTTGCTCACCTGAGCGGCTGTGGAGCGACCTGCGATCACGCAGGATTCTCAATCAAACCCTCAAATTCTTCTCATTTCATATTTGTAAATTACTTCAAATGTATTCTTTCTACAGAAGATACTATGAACGTGGTGCCCGGTCAGAATAAACTGCCTTGCATGAGCAGCACGTCACTGTGTGTCAACAGATAACAAGGTTTCAACAGAGACAGAGAAACGGGTTGAAAGCAGAGCACGGAGGATGATAAATGAAGAATACTTTCTACAGATACGCAATTTTACCTCTTATTTTATCACGGATGCTTGCGGTGGTGCTTTAAAATAAAACAAACATGAATATCAAAGCGGAGCTGCAGAGAGGAGGCGGGCGGCGAGCTAAAGTGAGTTTCTAATCCAGAACGCGAGGCAGAGGCCAGGAATGAAGGAGTGGGAGGAAAAGATGGGATGTAATGCAGTCGTAAACATAAAGACAAAAACAGAGAGACGGTGGAAAACAATTACAGTCAGGCGGGCTTTTAAAAAGGACTCCGACCAGACTTGCGTGATCCAGATAAAGCAGATATGACAGCAGCCAGAGCAGACGCTCTCAGCCAGTTATCAAGGTCAGCGTTTCGGAACAGAGCAAAGAACAACTGCAGGTGTCGGATGCGAGAAAGCAAACATCCAGTCGTCATCAGGAAGCGCTCTGACCAAAATCAACCCAAGATAATCAAACATGCAGACTGAACATCTACACAAGGCTGGAACCCGACATGAGAAAATACTCCAAGAGTTGAATGAACTTAAAGTCCCACTCTGATAATCTTTTGATCTATTACAAAAACGTTCCCAGTGGTCTTTTAATTATGATTATGACGTTTGTAGGAAAAAAAATTAAAAAGTGTAATTTTCTAGGACATAATTTCTGCAGAGCAGCAGTAGTTCATTAAAAAATTCACCTTTGAGTTGCCCTCTCCTCTGTTTACATGCTCTCCCACTAGCTTACAGCGCCAAGCTAACATTAGCAATGCAATAAAATTGTCGAGCTTTCCAGTTGTACAGTTTGGAGCCAGATACCAGGTCTGACGAGGAAAACAAAGATGTACATGGATTTATTTGTCTAAAAGTGGACGCATCGGAATGGAGTGGAACAGGAAGCTCTTTTTCAAACTGCATTTTATCAAATCACAACAATTTGAATAAAAATAAAAAACTATTTAAGCTTAATTTTCTTTATATACATGTGTCCTATATCATCAGATAAATATCACAAGAACATGTTAAAAACACTATTTTCATCAAAGTGGGTTGTTAAAGCAGGAGGCCCCCAAACTATGGCCCGCGGGCCGGCTCCGGCCCACCTTCATTTAGGCACTATATTGGAAGTCAGAAAGCACAACCAAAACTAAGATGAACTGGATTATAAGACAGCTTTTCTATTTTGAACAATATTTAAGTGCACCTTATGGGTTGAGAAATACAGTGAGAGTCACAATTGGCTCCAATTTACTTTTTGAGTTTGATTGAGGTATTTTGGCAGAGATCTACCACAAATGGTAAAATAAAATTAGAGCAGCTGGACAGAAGGACTTCAGAAAAAGGATTCAAAAGGAGCAAGGATCCAGAGCTGGGAGGTGAAGCAGAGGAAAAACATGCAAGTGAGCAATGGGAGGTCCTGACAGCAGGTGTTATTTTATCTTGAAATCAGACGGGAGCTACAGCTGTCCATTCTCTCACTCAGAGGAAACCGGACCCTTCACCGAAGGCCAACGCTGAGCCATCATCGCCAGCACCAGTCGGCTCTTTTTTAGGACTGGGAATTCTCTGCTGATGACGAATGCTGCTCAAGTAGGGTGAAGCTAACAGACAGAGAGAAATGTGGATCCATATTTGGCAGGAGGTGCTTCGTCACACCCTCAGCGGAATATACGGTAACTTATCCGCAGAATCTCATTCTTTTCACATCATGCCATGACCGGACGTCTCAGGAAGCAGCTGTTACCGGGCAGACTGAAGGAAAAAAAGTCAGCTCTCACATCCACTCAATGTGAAGTCATAGATGTCAGCTCAGATTTGACATCACTTATGTCCTGAAAAGCTGATGCTGCAGCTTCTCCATGCTTTTCAGCATAAAGACATGGACAAATGTCATTAACCCTTCATTAATTCTGGGGAATTGTAGAGAAAAAAACACAACCTCACAGAGTTTAGGAGGAAAATACTTGGAAAAAAAAAGATCTTTGCCATACTTCCTTTAATTTAAATAAGACGTGCTCACAAGTACCTTTTAACCAGTTCAAGTCAAATTACAAATCTTCTGTCACAACAAAATAAAAGACTGACTTTGTTAGATTCGTAACAACTTAAATGCGACTCAAATCACCTGCACCTCATAAAACCTCAACAATGAGCAATGATTATTGATATTTTAACCACAAACTTTTTTTTTTTATATCAGCAGGTCCCAACAATGCACGTTCCTACTACAAGCAAAGGCCTTCACCTGGTTATAATCTTCTTTTTCAAACTTTTTGAACTTTTCACCCAGAGCTTCCAAAAGAATGTTTCGTTTTTTTTTACACTACAGTTTCTCCTGCATTCTGGGATTTCAACTTTTAGTTTTTTAAAACACATTTTTCTACAAATATATTCAAATCAGCCTCAGATTGGAAAAAACAGTATTTTTGAAGCATGATGATGAATTATTACAATAAATGTATTTTGCAAAAAAAAAAAATCTTTCATTCCCTTAACCAGTAGAAAGGAAAAATTTTAACAATAAATGTCGTCAAAGTATTGTAAAATCCAGCTAATATTTGGGCAAGTTACTAAAATAAATTATTTTAATGAAAGTGGGATATTATAGACACATCGGATAATGACTTTGTGACGTTGTATTCTTTAATTCTATGTGAATTATGATTATATGTTTAATGTGTAAAAATGCATCAGATTTATCAACTATTTTATTTTGTGTCTGAAAACAAAAATGTAAAAAACGAACTACTGATAGCATTTCATGCAACAAGATTTTCTAAAACCAGAGATGCAGAAGATGTGTGTCAGCGTATCGTCTTCTCCACTGGAGTATCAGAGGACATCCACGCCCTGCAGTGTGACAGCAGTCAGCTGCCAACAGCGATCTGAATGCAGCAGGCAGACCCCAGACACACCCCTGAAACCACAAACAGCTGTTTGTGCAACGATGGAGAAGCTTCGGAGGTCATCAGAGGTTATTCTGCTAAAAAAGAGTCGCTCACTTCCTGATTCCAACAAAATGAAGCTGCACGACTTGGACAGGGATGTACAGGATGTGGGACCACCCAAACAGATTGGATACATCATCTTTCAATGCAAATGTCCAAATAAAGAAACAAAATGAGTTCATGAGCGGTGACAGAGTGGGCGGGGATAAGTGGACATTCATATACCAAGAGAATTTTGGGAAACTCCCAGCTAAGTGTGCCAACCGAGACAGGTGGGCAACACAAGACCCCAACAACTGGGAAAACACAAGACTCTCCCTCCACTCCATCATCTCCATCACTCATATCAATCTTCACCACGTCCCTCAATCTGCTTTCATGATGCGTGTCAGACAACAGTTGCAGACGGGCTGTCACACACCTGCTGAAACAGTCTTCCTCCGTTAAGCTCCTGTCTGGCTTCTTCAGAAGCATGGCTACTTTCAAAATAAAGGCTTTTCATTCAGTTTTGAGCATAATCTCCAATTTCCTCTTCCGTTTGTTTTTGATTCACCTCATCTGATGCTACGTTCAGGTGCCAATTCCAATGAAAAGTCTATTTAAATGTGTGTACATGTGCATTTCAGGCTTCTAAATTCAAAACTGCCAAGCATGTTTTTAAGTCAGTTTTTGGGTTCTACGGACAAAACGCAGCAGCCACTGAACGTTAAAAGTTTAAGCAGTTAAACTTTGGCTAATCAGGGACTCTGATTTTCTACTTACATTTGTTCAAAAGTGCTGATCATGAAGGAGAAATTAATAATTGCTGTTTGTGACCACAGGAATTATGTGAAACGAAGTCTTTCATATATTGGAATAGAGCTGTGAAAGAAAAAGTCTGGAGCAAGATTCATGAGATTTGCACCGCTTTGACATTTTGCACCAATATCTACAAACTGTGAGTATACGCGCTAGTATCGGGCAGTCCAGTGCACATCGTATGCTAAAAGCACATTCAAAAATGCCTGTGATGCACATTCTTGAACGTGCATCACGTCCCCATCTCACATGTTCAAGGAACTGGCCGGCTGGTGCATAAGGCATTTGGCTCTAGCACAAAGCTGCAGCATATAATATGGAAGGAATTACAAGCTTGGAATGACAGAGGCGCGTATTTGTTTACGGCATGTGACATGCAGGAGGAAACTGCACATGTGCAGTGAGCCCTGCTGGATGACCAGATCATCCAGAAACTCAGAAAGAAGTTTGAACCTCTGAGGGTGAAACTGAGCAGCAGTTGGGGCAAGAGAGAGTATCTGCTACAGACAAAACAAAAAAACTACTGCGGCGGACGGAGCAAAATCCAGCTGCAGAACGGATCTTGCAAAAATAGACTTTTGTTCGTATCAGAGCTGCTTCCTGCTGCGTCTAACTCAGCCCGTTTTTCTTTCTCCTCAGGTTTTCAACACTTACAGGTTGAAACAATTAACCAGACAGTTTAACTCCTCTAATTTCTCTTTTCTATCATGAAGTCTTGTATACAACGCCTCTCTGCATTCCTGTCTTAATGCCAAAGAACATCTAAAAGCTGCAGAGCTCAGCTAAAATGAGAGGATTAGTGTGAGACAAAAACAAATTTTTTTCTCGTTTTTTTACCAGAATAAAGTCTTCTATCTTCTAGTAAAGTCACAGCTTAACTCAACTTTTTATTTTGCATTTAAAGGAATTATTTTTCAGCTTCCTTATGTTCTGTCATTGAAGCAGGTTCAGTTATTTTTGGCAGCGTCTGAACTTTTTCTACAGATATGCCATTTTCCCATGGTTCAGACTCTGCCGGGAGCACATTACATAACAATCAGTTTAAACTTTTACTGTGAACTCCTGATGCCAAGAGTCATTCAGGCAGGAGTTGCAAGGTTTCCTACATACTGATGTCCCTCTAAAT
The DNA here is from genome assembly GCF_002922805.2 of Oryzias melastigma. NCBI lineage: Eukaryota > Metazoa > Chordata > Actinopteri > Beloniformes > Adrianichthyidae > Oryzias > Oryzias melastigma. The sequence goes on from NC_050522.1 coordinate 13,652,677, forward strand.
CCTGAAGGTGACAGGATTCTCTGAACTGCACTTAACCTAACTGAAGAAAAATCCTTAAAAAAAGGCTCAAATCATTTAAGTGGAGGTTTAAATGAAAAAAATGGGGGTGAACACTTTTCATGTGTAATTGTTTGTGATTTTTGTTGTCTCTTGGGGTCAAAAAGAAAAGATTAAAGTCAGGGAGATAAAAGAAAAGAGCTGTCCACAAGGGGGCCGAGTTCAGAGAAGAAAGGAGAACAGTTTCCAGGGAGGAGCCAGAGGAAAGCAATAAGATTAGAGCAGAAAGGAAATGAATTTAGAAGAAAGAAAAACGAGTGTAGAGAGGTCAAACCAGGAGGAGAAAGAACAGAGAAGCAGACATGTGAGAGCAACCTCCTCAGCTCATCAGCGATAAAGATTTCATTCATTCGCTGTGGACAAACACCACCACCCTTCTCAACCCAGCTCCTCTTTTTCTCTTTGTTGCCCTCAGTTCCCCCTCCTCTCTGGGTTTTGCCCTGCTTCTCCTGCCCTCTGATGTGAACTGACTGAAAGGGAGATGAGGCTGTGCTCCTCTCACTGCACCGCCTGCAGACTGAGAAGCTGCAGCAGCCCTGGAGTCGAGGTACTGACTGGGTTCACCCTGCAACAGCGCTGAGCATGGTGGGAAAAAAAGCTCACTGCAGCACTATAGGAGCTGCAGTTATGAACCAGCACAGGTTCAACTGGCAGGAGTGGGTCTCTGGAGGCGCAAAGAGGCAATTAAACATCAAACTGCCTGGCTTATCGTTGGAGGGATGCAGTGACAAAACCCAGAAACGTTAAATCCGGCCATCACTCAGAAACTGAGGAGTCCAGCCGAGCGAGAATCTTTCTCTGTCAGCAGGAAAAAGACAGCAAACGGCAGCAAATACCAAACAGGAGCGGGGGAAAAAAACAGTCAGCTGTTCCACTCTCCTCCTCCTTCTCCTCCCAGGCGAGTTGGGAGGGTGTCCTTCAACTGGAAACCTCATGTTCGAGCCTCTGACTCATCAAGCTACTGTTGGCTGCAGAGATGTCCTCCAGCAGGACGGGGAACCTCTGCCGTGCACAGGTTTCTGCTCAATGTAAGCTGTGCAACAGTTCACAGCTTTGGTTTTAAGTATGCAAAAAGAAAAGATCTTTTGAAAGTGAAATGTGACAGTTTCCTTTGAGCTTTCCGTGTCATCCAAGTTAAATTATCAACTGGAAGCTTCGTGCAATGGTACGCATAAATTTGCTTAATAAATCACCAAATACTGGATCACATGTGGACCAAATGTGCTCAAGACATCCAAAAATAGGCGGATAATTGTGCCTCTAAAACATTTCAAGCAGAATATTTTGCATCTCTATAAACAGAAGGGAAAAAACATTGCATAAACAACCTTTAATAAAATAAAACTTTATTAAACTTATGTAAGATGACAAAGATGCGCTGATGTGATGGGCACCCATAAAACCATTACGGCTGCAACTCATTTTAATTTGTTTTCTGATTATTTTGACAAAAATGCACCTTTAAAAATCTGTGTTTAACTACTCATCCACTAGACCTAAATATTCAAGACAAACAAATTAGTTTTGTTTTGTTTTATTTAGAGCAGTTCATCACAACCACATGAATCCTGTTTACACTGAAACCATAGACCGTATGGCACAAAGAAAGAAAGAACATCCTCGGACAAATGTCACGGAGCTCAGTGATGCCACTTGAGCACATCCATGGCTGAATGAACACCAGAGGCTCCGACAACCCATTCACCCACCGACTGACCTGATTTCCAGAGAACCACAAGACATGCAGACACCACTGAAAACAGCACTCTGCTCTCACTCCGACCCTAATTCAATACTCACAACGTGATTTAAAAACACCCAACCTGTCATGTTTGTCACCTGGCTTGTAAAAAAGCACATTCTTTCACAGAAAATGATCCAAATTCAATTTGGAGGCTCTAAAATATGTGATTGCTAACTGTGTTAGCGAGAACACAAAGGAGATTCTGTGCAGCAACAAAAAAAAAGACGTGAAATGTTGTGTCCAGCAGAAAAAAGTTGGTATAATCTGTTCAGGTCAGAGGGCACTCAGCCCATCATCCGCATCCGGCTCTGTAAGACTATATCTCCTTTTATCTCCTGTGAGCAACATGCAAAATTAATAACTGCAGGCACACCTGATAACAGCATACATCATCTCCAGCTGTAGAACATGGAAAGTAGCTTTAAGAAGATCAGCATCCTCAGAAGCAGATGAAAAATCCTGGACTTCACGATCAGAGAAGTTCAAACTGTGCAGCAAAAGTTACTAGTCCTAGGATATTTTCAGACCTATTCCAGGAATACCATCCTGTGCAGGCAGAAAAAAAAAGTCAGGATCCATTTGCATGAGCATCCATTAGAGAAGGATCTGCAAGCAGTTGGCACCTATAGCTCTTAAACAAAAATGCATCGCTCAGCTTCTAGCAGGGAAAGAAAAAAAGGCCAAACAGGAAATTGAAGCTTTAAGTTTTAATTTAGCCTAGTGATAGAAAAAAAGAAAAAAAAATCACGTCTATGTTTAAACTCATTTCCTAGAGGTTAAAAATATGCTTCAAGACTAAAGCAAAAAATGTTGCTTTTTGAGGGGAAGATCAGAAAGTGGGTCGAAGTGAACAAGCTCACTGACATCTGCTGTGACAAATAAAGACATAAAAAGCAGAAAATGGAAAAATGTCTGCCTCATACATTCGATTTGCCTTGCAAGGCCAAATCTCAAATGACAAGTTATCTGGGAGTTCTGGTAGTTTCATGTCCTGCAGATAAAGTTATGAATTGTTATAAAGTTAAAAAAGCCTGGTGGTATTTGACTCAGGATTGAACAGAAACATGCAGCCAAGTAACAAGACCTTTCCCAACCGGCAGCCGACAACTTCACCAACGAAGCGTGAGAGTAGAAACCTGCTGGTGCAACACATGACCGTGTCATTTTTTTTAACATCACGAGAGCCCTAAGGAATCTGCCAAAGCCAATACCCATACAGTCTGCACACTTTAAACCAAACATGGAGACATTCTCATACAACTACAATGGAAAAAGTTCAGAACTAATTTTAATTATCCAGGCTCAATTATCCATCTTTACATAATATATCTTTTTTTTGTTTTCAGCTGAAGAACAAAAACCTGGTGAGCAGCCCTGCTGAGGCATGTCATGTCATCCATGTACTTTTAATCTAATTTGAATAAGCTCAAACACTCTTGCTGCTGCTTCCGGTTTTAGTTTTTTTGTGTGTCCTGACCTCATCTCTGCTATGGTTACACGGCTCACTCACTCCACTGTGGGAGCTCCCACATTAGAAAAAAAAAAAAACAAAGCACATGCTGTCATATCCTTGTGCAGCTGCTGACATCATGATCTGAGACTAAAGTCATTATGATGAGGTTGAAAACATGAAGAAAAACTGGTAATTGTTTCATGTCTGTTCTATCCAGAGCAACCAAGATGAGATTCAATTTGCTTCTGAAATGTCCATCTATTGGTGCTTTGATGTGGTCAGAAAAATTTGGAGCTCAACACCTGAGTGAAAATAGTAGACTTTAAATAAATCTCACTTCTTCAGCTGGCAGCTTGTGACCAACCAGGAATCCTTCACAATCCCTATAAGTACAACCATATCACTGAATCTACAGTAGAAACATATCTCTCATTTGTAAAGAGCTATGAATGGGCCAAGAGTTGATGATCCATACGTTAAACTTCACTTAATCATGGTATGGAGCCCACATCATACAGTTTAAAACAGACGGGGGTCTACTGTCATGTCCTGTTTGCTGAGTGACTAACCACAGCATCACTCTGAAACCCAGAGAACAACCCAACATCCCCTTTTAGTGAAGGAAAGAACCTTATTGAATGACCTCATAACATGATAACGATGTTCCAATTAGGCAAATTGCAAAAGGTCAAGAGGTCGGGAGCTCCCATTATTATTTCAAAACACACCAGACAACATCCAAACTCAAGTCTTTGTGTCACATCGTTAAAAATAAAGACTTGTTTAGGACTACAGCTGATAGATAACAACTTAGGCAGATGATCTACTTTGGTTATTGAAGGCAGAAAGGAAAACATTCCAGCTACCAAAGAATAAAGCAATAATTTTTGATTGCTTTAAAGGTGAGTAATAAAGGAGACCCCTCATTACTTATCATTTATATTACACAACTATTATGTCAGCACTAAAACAGCACATTTTCCTTCAAAATTAAACTTTCCATCTATCTTCAGACCCTGCTGAATACCTTTTAGGGTCATGGGGGTGGCCGGAGCCAACCCATCTACTGCTGGGTGAAGGTGGGCTACAATCTGAATAGGTTACCAGCCTGTTAAAGGGACACACACACCTGAGACCAATTTAAAGACGCCAATTAACCTTTGAAATATTTTTTTGGTCTCTGGGATAAAGCTGGAGTGCCTGGAAAAAAACATACATGGACAAGGAGAACATGCAAACTCCACACAAAAAGATCTCAAGATCTCAAGATTTCCTTTTTGAATATTTCCCATTTCTCGATATAGTACAGGAAAACATGAGAGAAAAAGAAATTAGGAAGGATATCCTACTTTTCAATCATTTTCTTAATTTAAAGGCAACTTCTCATAACCTTTACTACAGAAATTTGTAATATTAATGGATTAATGTGTAAAACACAGATCACACACATTTGTCATCTGTTGGGAATAAAAAAAATTATATAATTTATACAAGAATAACACCATCTGTCTTTAACAAACATGTTGCTCGTTTGCGTATCTGGTGAAATCTGAACAAATAACTGATGATATAACGTAATAATCTTTTAAAATCAATCGCCAAACAAAAAATACAAAATAAAAAGTGCTATATTGTTCTGTACATTGAATATTCTGAGAACTAAAAGAGAGTTTTTGCTTCTCAGAGGGCGGGCTGTCATCTGATCAGCTGTGAACGGTGCTCACAAAGCTTAGTTAACAAGTCCCCCTCTGATCCATTTCAATAACTTCTCACGAACTCTTATGCATCAACAGCAAACACAAAAATGTTGGTCAGGCACCAACACCTGCTGGAATGATTTCAGCAGAATGAGGGGATGAGCTCCGATCAGGCTGATTAAAGGAAGGAAATCTGCAGGACTGTGTCCAAGGACAGCGCTTTTACTTCCTCCCTGAGGTTGGAATATATAAAGCAAATCATTTTTATAGTTGTACGCACAGATGACATCAAATCTCTGTCAATTGATGTGTTTTTCTCCTATGTCTTTCAAAATAGAGGACAACACTCCTCCCTTCAAATTTTTGCCACGTTAGGAATGTTCTCCAGCCTCACTCCCTCTACTTTTTGCTGAGTCACTCCAAACCGCGCTCAGGAATTCACCTGTGAGAAGCCAGACGTCTGCGGCACGGCGCAGAAAACGACCTAAAAGTGTGACATAACTGCCTGCATTGTTAGGCTGACACCCCAGAAGAGCACTCGCACAGCTGCCTTCAGTTAAGCCAGCAAGGTGACAACTTCTTCCCTCAGGCTACCCTTCACAAACAGTGAGAGTCATGGGAGCGCCTTCCGCCCCTCATCCTGTTTTACTAGTAGAGCTTGAAAGTGACATTTGGGTTACGCCACACTCCAGAGCTCTGTCACAGCCCTCGCTCACCTGATCTGATGACTTAATGTCATTACTCAGCCAATAAACATTCAAAAACATTTTTTGTTGTAAGAGAATATGTTGCCTGGCAACGCAGGAAGTCCTAAACGAGAAAAACAGTTTGGATGACACCTGAGTCTTCTCTTAAGCCAAACTAAGCCACAGGGAAGCAAAACTGACAATTTCCTGTTTGCACATCTATAAAAGCATAATAAGTTTGAAGAAACAAAGTTGTTGCATGTGTAGAAGGTGCAATGAAGCAAACATTTAAAAATGTACCCAAATGAATAAAAAACCAATGACATTTTCTGGAAGGTTCATTCATGAAGAAGAACATTTTCACAAGTGCAAAAATAGTTTTTCAGCTTTAAATAATAATCTCTGATGAAACCAAATGTCATGGGAAAAAGTAGGCATTTACTAGACTTGGCCTACTGCAGGTATGTCTTTGAGTAAAGGGCCTACCATGCAAAATACATTTTTTTTTTTGGCTTTTAAGAGTATTTATAATCTCTTTTAAGTAACCCCAAAACGGTATTTTGATCAGTTTCTGCATTTCTGAATATGCCTCTAAAAACCTGCACTCTGAGCACCAGCCCCTTCCAACCCACAAAAAACTAGCAATATGTCACAAGCTTATGTCACAAAACAAAGTAAGAACAACCTCTACAAGAAGAGTATGCACTACCAGAATTACCTCCACACTAACACAAACACCCACTATCTCCGCCCAGCTACCGGTTCCCAGCTGCTAGCTTCACTGCTCAGCTAGCTCAGCCGCTAGCTACGGCCATTAATATACTGGTTGTACTGATGGCAGGAGCTACTAAAGACAGTTATACGGTACCCACATCCATCTTTCCAAAAGATGTTGTGTGTTTTAGTAAGTGAAACAGACACAGTGACGAGGCCGGCTCTAGGATGACATCAAGAAATGGGCGACACCCAAAAGGAGCGGCAGGCAAAGCTTTAGAGATCGGGGCGTTTTACTTCCGTGTAGGAAACAAACTGACAACAACTAATATTTCATAAATAATGTGTTCTTTAGTGTGCCAAAGGTAATTTATGATATGGATATATTTTACTCTAAAAGACATAAGAAAAGCATGGTATAGGCCCTCTACACAGCAGGTTTGTATTTATACAGGAAGTTGACCCATACAGGTGTTGTAGGTTTTTGGGTTAAACTGGCCCATGGAGGGTTGTAAAAGAAGAGTCGCATCTCAAAGAGGCATGTCTTGATGTCACCTTGAAGTGCATGGAGCCACCTGAGGGGATGTCAAGAAAATGGTCGGGAGTGTGGTAAATGTATTGTTAAGTATTTGCAAATTACATGCACCTATGATATACAGTTGATGCAGTCAAACAGTCCCCATTCTAGTCATTATAGCGTTTTCACTCAAGGGGTTCTCAGACTGGTCTGCAACTTTTGATATTTCATGCAAGCCACTCGTACAGGTTTACCAGGTTTTCGCCCGCAGAAGAGCTGTATCTACTCCTAAGGCCAGTTGTGACTAAGGCTTTAAGGCTTCAAGGATGGAACCCAGTGGAGGACAAACTGTTGATAACTTGTGTCAAAAAACTATTTTGAGTGAAAATTCTTTGTCTGATTGGTCATTATAAAAAGAGCAGAGGACGGCAGACTGCGAGGGAGGATGGGAGATCTGAGGATTAACTAAAAAGGGGTGACAGACGGGAAATCCAGAAGACGTCCGAGAAGAGAGCAGAGCCCTGCCCCCCCCTTTTTTTTTACTATAATAATCCCTCCTCTGCTGGATAGTGGTATGCTCTAGAATACCGTATTAGAGTGTTCGTGTGTTGTATTTGAATACAGATTTGTCTGTGTCTTTGAGAGACTTTTAGTTTTCATAAATCAATTTTTTTATTGATAAAAGAGGAAAGTAAAAAAATGTAAAGGAAGAGATGAAAAATATATTTGAAAGAGACTTCAAACAGAGCAGAGGTTCAGCCTGAAGGCTGTCGGTGGTGATTAAAGGCTACAAAGACCCTCCAACAGATGGAGTAGATCACACACACCCCAAAAACACACAATGACACACTTAGTAGCACACACACCCACAAACCAATAGTAAAAGCCATTCAAGCATTTAGCTTTAATGCAAACACACAATTACCAACACTGTTAATGCCCACAGTGTCCAAATGAAGCTCCACAGCCTCAGCTCTACATTGGGGTGGCCGAGGGGTGCAGTGGTAGAGTGATTGATCTTAGTCTGGTCCAGTATTTTGAGTGTTAGCATTATAAAACGGACCCAGTAAACTGTACAGAACCGTACCCTCATTGATTCATTAAAAAAATGAAAAGGTGCAGTCAGAAGAGAGCTACAGTCATCACATGATGAAACCTGTTGATTGGTAGACGGCCATTAAGAAAGTGGTAAGAAAGCAGATGTATTCTTCTTCACCGTCCACAATCTGGTCTCAAACAACATTGAATGTTTTGTGTTTATAAAGTACCAAAAGACAAGCTGCTGGAGTTCCTCCATTGTGGTTGTTGAAAGCTTTGCTTTTACTGTAGTCATACCACTATGACAACACTACACAGTCGTCTACAGTCCCGCATGTGCTGCGACAGTCCAACTTTGAGTGGAAATGCTCACCTGAATTGCCTAAACCACTCTAAACCGTACGCTCAGTGGACATGAGGCTATGGTGTCCTTGGGCAAGACACGTAACCTCACATTGCTGGTGGTGGTTAGATGTTAACACCAGTGTTCATCAGTCTGTGAACGTATGTTTGCATGGGTGAACGGGACTGTAAAACGTTTGGGCTATCAAGAAAGGTAGAAAAGCACTACATAAGTATGCACCATTTGCCATTGTGCTCCACTAACTGCTCCTGGTTACCTGGATCAGGTAGTTTTCCAGCAAGACATGTTACACGAATAGGTTACACGATCAGTGTCTGCAGGTTTGACTCATCACACAACAACCAGGTCAATTAAGGGCCAAAAAAATGTAGGAAATAATGGAGAACCAGAACCCAGATCTGAAAAATTGCAAGAAATAGTGCAAAAAGTTGTTTTTTTGAGGTGTTTTGGTATCACGTACCATATATTTCTAACATCATAATTAACTGATCCTGGGTATATAACTGCAATGTGTTAAATGGATATTCAATCGCCTCAACAGAGAGGATCGATCTGCTGAGCAGCAGCTGATGAGTTCAAAGAGATGCAGCGCTCAGTCTAGCTCTGAGGAGGCAGAGTAGAAAATTAAAACAACACGCTGAGCAAGATCCATGCGAGCACACACCTCCCCTTCCTGCAGGACGGTAATTTTAGAGTTTCTCGATTAGGAGCAAAGCTCGTTAAGGGAAGTAACGTAAGCTATGTGAGATTAACGGCCGCTCCGAATCCTGCCCTCATAAATATGTAAAAGACGGAAAACCAGAAGGAAAGACTGGGGAAAAAAAAGAGCAACAAAGCAGAAACAGAGAAAAGACGAGACGTGCATACAATGAGGTTGAAAAATTACACAATGTGTGGCAGAAGTGTTACTGGAAACAGCAGAACAAAGACAAGGTGAGCAAAGACTGGAGATAAGAGGCAGGAGTCATGAGAATGGTATGACTAGCATTTCTACAAGGACAGATCAGAATCAGAAGGTAGCTGTGACGCTGACGGCATCTCCCAGCAGACTGCTGGTGCGACTCAAGCAAGGATGACTGACTAATTCAATGTTAAACCTCAGTCAGTTCTGGAAAGACTTTCTTATTTGAATAGAAAAGACTTTACATGTGATCCAATGCATCTACATAAAGACAAACACTGAGAACATGAGGGTTTCTAGAGATTGAAGGTAAAAATGAGCATATGTCTGTAGTGGAAGAGGATCATCTCCTCCTTTAAAAAGAGTTAAAAGAGGTATTAACTGTATATCAAGATATTTGTTTTTGTGAGAATGGGTCCCATATCATTCTCTATGGCAAAAAGATCTGGAATATAAGCCGGTGGTTTTCCATCATCCCGATGGAATTCATTTTGGCATTAGTAGATTGTTTTTACCGGCAGTAGAAAATGAAAATAAATGTTTTAGGGGTTTTTGGAGAGAAATCTACAAACATTAATTCAATATCTTAATTTTGGATAAACAACATCAGATGATCGAGTCTAAACGTTGTGAGGAAAATTGAATTTTTTCAAAAATCTGATCATTTTTGGATATTTGATGTGCATGTTAACAAGCTCAATGATCTAATCATTCAGACAAGTGATCCAAGACCACATGCATCATAAAAAGGGTTTTTTTATAGAATCTCTCAGTCGTTTGGTGAATTTATGCACTCAAGATGATGAGAGTTTAAAATTATTGCGATTTGACACAGAGGACCATTGTTTATTTCAAGTTTTTCACATTTCTTTACTCTTTAAAAGTATGTAGAGTCGGCGGCCATTTTCAAGCCTGAGAAGCTTTGATCTAGTAAGATAAATCAAGTAACTTAAGCAACAAAGCAAAATGTTTGTGTTGTTTTTTCAGATATTTGTTGCACTGGCTCAACTTTTCTGAGAACTGTAGCATGATTTAACAAAAAATAAATAGGCTAATTTAGTGGATAAAAAGATCAAACTGATGGCATATGTGATTTGAAGACAGTTTAGTTTTTATTTTGTTCAAATTTTAAAACTTTTTCCTGAATTCAGGTTTGTATTTAAATTGCAGCTTCCAATATAATTTGCCTAAAGACTTTGTGACATTTCTTGGTAGAAAACCACCTTTTAAAAGTCAAAAATCAAAAGTTTAGCTCCTGAAAAAGTTTGGTGCATCGTGAGGAGGGGGGGAGGAAGGAAAGCAGGAGGACGGCTTGCAAAAGACAAGAAGCTTACAGGCGGATTGTTGGAATTGTGAGGCTTTAAAAGAGACAGATAAATGACTGTGGTCTGATTTGTAGGGTTTGTGTGGGGCTTCACAGTTTGCAGATTTATGCATCCAAGCAGTAACTGCTCCATTTTTAGAAACCAGCAGGAAAAGATGGATGAGACTTGGCTTTCTTCATTCCACCATAACAGCTTGTGCCAAAAGGTCCCATTTTAAGTTGATATCCGTGTGAAAACGCAGCTAAAGGTCACTGAACTTCAGCATGCCAAAATTACACAACACTGCTACGCCCCCTCCCTTTCGATCAGCAGAGCTGGACCGGTCCATAGAGACCGGGCAGGGTGCAGGTGGGGGTGGCGTGTTCCTGGCCTTGGCACTGTAGAGTAGATGAATGGGATTAGCACCACTGAGGGGTGCCGTCTGTGTGACGTCTCGCCAGGTCTGAGCAGATTACCCCCCCTCCACCCCACGTCCCGTTTCAAATGGCAAATCCTCACAACACACGTACGTACACAACGGCGCCCAAGGCTAATGGAGTGTGAATGTTTACACAGCCTGGGAAATATTCACCAGGGTAACTGAAACGGGAGGAAATCGCCTCAGCATCACTACAACCACAGGTCCAGCAGGGAACCAGAAAAGTGTCAGAACCATCAGGACACATATTCATGCAACATCAGGTCTGAACTGATTAGGGCGCCGCAAGGTATTACACCTTTAAGGCTAATTAGACTCATTTACTGCTATATCAGAACATGTTCAAACAGCAAAACTCCGGGATAATTTCTATAAACAATGTTGCTGCCAAAATGAACCATTTCAACCTACTTGATCTAATTTGGCATGAAAAAAAACTCAAAACATGAATGAACACGACAATAGAGGTGAACAAAAAAAATCCAAGACTCCACGTTCATCTTGTCAAGTAAGATGCTTCACGCCATTTCCCAACCAAATTTGTAATTTATACGTTACTTTGCTAAATCCTATGTAATGTGAAATTTTACAATTCTGCATACATTTTTTAAAAAAAGAACAAAAACAAAACCTAATAAGTGTTAAAAATTCCTTTGACAGCAAAAAAGTTTAGCCTTTAAGAAGCAAATTAGTTTTTTTTATTTAAAAAAGCATCATATCCAAAGACAATAAGCAATAAGTGGGCAGTTTTTTAGACAAATAATAATAATAATAATAATAATAATAAAAACACTTAAAAAAAAGTTAGAAGTAAATTCAGACAATTTTTTTCAGACACAAATTTAATTTAAAAAGAAAAACAAAACAACGTAACTATGGAACATTGTTTAATTGATTACTGGCTTGTATAAAATAAAAATTGTAATGCAGCTTTAAGGGTTTTTTGAAATGTTTGTCAATTTTATTTGTGATTTTTTTTTAAATATGTTTTTGTACTAGAAAATGACTAATATGTATTCTAAAGTCAAAACTCTTTTTTTCATCTGATAAAATAATGGTTAAATAAAAATAAATAAATAACCAAACATAACAGCATTAATGAAAATTAAATGGGTGCTTTCCTTCACTTCACCATCACCAATTCTAAGGCAACGCCAGAACATCAAACCTCTTCTGCTGCCTCAAAGTGCACATCGTGCAACCACACACCTGTTGGTGGCGCCATCCTGGTGTGTGCAGTCAGCTGAGAGTCACAAGTTGAAGGAATTGGGGCAGATTAAAAAGTCATTCTCGACTTTTGCAGTCACTATGCCGATCCTTTCATCTCAAAGACTCAGATGTAGAAAGAGGGGACCGTTGGGTCACAGCTACTAAGAGGGCGCCGAGGGTGGTGTGATCAGGAGACGTGGGAAACACAGATTGTCAGGTTACAGATAAGCATTTCAGGTAGGTTTGAAGATAAAAGTCAAAGTTCAAGACTTAAACATAACTAGAATCATCTTCACCCTTACTGACACATTTGTATGTCTTTTAAATGTTAATCAACAAACACTTTGATGCATTCAAACTACAACTCTACGCATCGTTTTAGGGTTCCCGTCTTTTCTACAAGTATGCTCTGAGAATCAGTCGCTCTGAAATAGAGACCGATTGAATAACACAACTGAATGACAGGATGATGGAGAGACACAAGCAGGAAAAGCCTCACTCAGCTGCCAGCAGCACATCTCCATTTATGGGGTGAAGAAAAGGCAAGATGAAGGTTAAGCATCTTATTTTCAGAATAAAAGGTGTAAAGAAAACATTCAAGAAATCTTGAGAAAGAAAAGGAAATTACAAAGAGGAGAAGCGCTAGCTGTAAATGCATGAAGGGTCATGCATAACATGAGACAAAGAAAGGTGTAGAGCACATGAATTAAAGATATGAGGTTGGTGGAGGACAGATCTGCAGGAGCAGCTTTGTGTGCGAGCTGCAGCCCAGTGCAGCAGCGTGAAATCGATGCTCGCTGCAGAACAACCACCGCCTCCTAATTTGCTTTAAGAGCAACAACCCCCACAGTTGAAGTAACCGTCTCCTCTCCAATCACCTCTACATCCCAACATCCAGGTTACACTGCAGGTCCATGTGGCAAATCCTTGTTTGATCGGTACCAGAAATAAAGTGAGCTTTTGGACCTTCTAAAGCAGACTGTCTGAGGAAAGAAGTGTGCAGTAATGCAGCTCAAACTAGTGTGAGATAGCGTGAATGCGCCTATGGAACACACGGTAGAAACAAACCTAGGGAGTAAATAAAACATAAACAAGTGCAAGTCTGAAAATGTGCTTCTAGGGACTGTTGTGTTGACGAGAGGCTGTTACTTCTAGGCCGTGTCACACTGCGTCGTATAAGCAATAGAAAAGTTGGACATCATTGGTACATGTGTGAAAAGTCCGTTAGACATTCATGGAACAGTTGTGGAAAGTCACAAATTTGCATATTCATCACACAAAATTCATGCACAAATGCACAACATTTACGTAATAATTGTGGATAAACTACACATAAATTGTGCAATTCGCAACCGACCAAGGTATTAAAATCTGAGGTCGCGATGAGACACCACCACCACCTTATTTTAAGCCAGGATAAACATCAACAAATGACGAACGCAAAAAAACCCTCTTGAATTACGCATATCCTGCATGTATCTTGAAAGTCCAAAATGACAAAGCAGCAGTTAGACACCTCTTAAAATTTAAACTTAATGAACTTATTTTTAAATAAAATCTTTTTTTTCTGTAATTTCTAAGATCTGGTCATGGTTTTCTCATCTGTCATATCGGCTAAAATGATGCTCTCCAGTAACAACTGACAAATACATTTTTATGGCGAATTAACTTTAAAAACCTAAACAGATCATCAATCTCAATGAATACCACAGGCTTTTTAAAGGAAAATCAACTGGCTGACTCCATCAAACCTGATTTAAAACAAGTGAAGCTTGAGCTCAAAGCACTGCAGGACATCAAGAAATTATTCGGTGAAATGCATTTTTGTGGCTTTTTATGCTGAATTAAATGGATGAAAAAACATGACTGTTTTTTGTTTTTTTTTATCCCAACATCATCTGACAAACTTGACCTAATTTCCGTCTGAACTGAGAGCTTCAGTCAGCTCCCCCATCCCTTGTTTCCAGAGGTTACAGTGAGCCTTCAGGAAGCTCCAGCACAGAGTGGATGTGTGTGTCTGAGTCGCAGTCGTCGCCGTTACAGTGGGTCATGATGAATACAGAGCCTGTGTGCTGCTCCTCACACGCGGCGAATATTTCCTACTCGCCGGCTGCAGCCGGCGCAACCTTTCACGCTCACTTCTGTCTCCGAACACGCACAATAAAGCTCATTGATCATTTCACCCAAAAATCAGCTGGGTGCTTGTTATGCAAGAGTCTGGAGGCAAAGGGAGGAGGGCTGAGGGGTTAGAGAAGGGGAGAACGGAGAAGAAATGGAGAAAAGGCGACTTCTTTTTGGATCGGACGCTACAGGAGAAGCGCCAGAAGCAGTTAAAGCTGAACCCACAGGCTCTGCTTTGGACAACCGGCTGAAGATGACAGGAGATTGTCGAAATATAGTCAATAAAAACTGTAGTTTTAATATAGAAAAATAGAAAAGTGAAACATTGGTCTCACGTTGGGTTTGATTTAAAAGCATTGTTACCATTTTCTGCTACAATCTGACAGGTTTATGTGTTTTCCTAGCAATCAGAATGTTTTCTTACTAAAGTAAGAGCAGTTTGAAGAAGAAAAGCATTAAAGACACACAAAAACATGTTCAATTTACTCAAAGTGGGACACAAAAATTAAAAATGAAAGCTTAAAAATGCATTTCTGAGTGTATCTTAATTCAAATCAATGTGGGTCAGGATGCAGAAATCCAGTTTAAAAAAGTTTGTAGGTAGAAGTGGGCCACAAGCTCTCTGCTCCATTCTGATGCATCCACTTGCAGATGACAAGATCTTTATTTTTCTCATCTGAGTTGGCATTTAGGTCAAAACTGAACAGCTATATAGCTGCAATATTGCTCAGTTTTTGTTCCATCTGCAATGTTAGGTTGGGGTTGTGATGGGCTGTAAGCTAGCGCGAGAGTGCAACCAAAGAGATCTAAATAACAGGGTTGTTCTGCCCACAAATCAAGGTTTTTTTTTAATTTAGCTAAACACATCATATTCATAATTAAAAGACCACTGGGAACACTTTTAAAATAAAAAAAAAGATGATGGGGGTGAGCCTTTAAAAATGAACAAAAACAATTCATTTTCCCCTCGTCTGTGTTGGTATGAACATCCTGACTGGCCACATATTTCTCAAAGCATCAATAACAACCCCTCTGTCCCAGCAGGCCTCCTCAAATCCCAACAGACGTATTGAATTTCCTTCAAATCTCCCCTCCCTCGTCCACGATCGGCCGCGCAGGCATTCTGGCTCGGCCAGCGCCTGCTCATGCCTGCCGCTGCTCGCTCTTCCTGCCGGCGTGGTCAGCAGGAGCCGCTGGAGATCTGACTAAACAGGAAGTAGTTTGGGAGAGCAGGAAGGGGAGGAGGAAAGGAGCACAGACGGACAGAAATAACTCCGGCGCAAGAGGGAGAATGTGAGGAAAAGGAGGAACAATAACAAAGAACAAGACTGACTTTTTACATGAAGAAAACTTGAGGGAAATATTCAACTTTTCTGTGCAGAAAGTTGATCGGCGATGAAGAGGCTGCATGCAGAGATATCAAACAAACTTCGAAAAGGAAAAATAGGCCATCATGAAAAAATGATCCAACTCAGCTGTCTGCATCTCTTTGTTCAGTTTTCTTCTTCTGCAAAAAAAAAACATTGCACCTCAGTCTACATCTTTGCTAATCTTTCTCTCTACACTCTCATTAAATTATCCTTTTTTTCCAGTAAAGTTTCACTTCATTAAAGATCGGTCCCTGGGTAACAGAGAGCACGTCTCACTTCTCTAATCAGGTCATTTCAGGGCCTAAAAGGGTCCATGAGCCCAGTAGAGGTTTTTTTTTTTTTTTTTTTTTTTTAGAGTGCATAAGTTTAAGATAGAGAGACAAACCCCATCAGGGGATTCCTCTGCAGGTCCACAGTGCGTGCAGAACAAGTCTACTTCCTGCATAAGCTAAACTGTGAACCAGAACATGAACATTTCTGTTCCTATAAATAATAATAAACTGAATTCTTCTGCTTGTTCTGGGTGATCAGGGTTTGTGTGGCTGCAGCAGAGTAAAAAAAAAAGTTGTTTGTTTCTAAAATACCAACACACTGTCCGATGTTTGGCAAAAAGCTGATTTGTGACTGTGAGGTTCCTGATGCTTCATACTGTCCGATTGTTCTGTTTCCTGGAAGTTTCCTGCCTCATATTTAGCTCCAAACATGTTTCCTTTTATCAAGCTTGGGATCTTAAGCTACTCCTAAAACTGCAGATTCTTCATCTTCCTTTAATTTTGATCCTATCAGTTCAGCTTTTTGGATTAAAAGCGTGGAAACATTTATGAATTTAGTTCTATCATAAAACCAAAGTATTCCTATGACTTTTCCAAGAGACGTAATGGGGGATTTTCCACAAACCACCTGATCAGTGAAGCTAAAATATCCTGCTATTGTCACACAGCAATTACGCATGTTAGAAAAACCCAGAAACTAACACACACACACCCAATCCATCTCAATGATTTAAGGTGTATCAAATGTCCACCTCCAGTTTCAGTAAATGAAATCCTTCAAGC
The DNA here is from genome assembly GCF_002922805.2 of Oryzias melastigma. Lineage (NCBI taxonomy): Eukaryota > Metazoa > Chordata > Actinopteri > Beloniformes > Adrianichthyidae > Oryzias > Oryzias melastigma. The sequence continues at coordinate 13,669,346 of NC_050522.1, forward strand.
GGGATGCCAAGTTTCTCTGACGGTTTCCCTGACAACCAGCCGATCCAGAGACAGGTCAGGAACGTTTACAATAGAAGGTGAATTCTTTTTTTTCCCCTCATGCTTGCACAGCAAATCTAGATTCAAATGTTCTATGTTGAAAGTTTGAGGTCAGACTGTCACCTGATGAATTTATCCTGTTATTTAAAGATTAAATCAGAAATTAAAACATGAATTGAAAGTCAAAATTCTACACAGGATTATGAATGCACCGCTTTAGATTCTGGTCTAGAATTTCAGTTTACAAGTGACTATGAAAACTACCTTAAACTTAAAAAAATATATATATATATTTTTTTTTTGTTAAAACATTAGAGTTTAAGATTATTAAAGCAAATTGATTAACTACTTAAAGTTCCTAATGGTTATATAGAGAATAATCTCATAAACATAAAACTTTAATTTCAAACATTTTTTGACTTGGATTATCAGCAATCTTTTTCTGCTATCTTTTTTTTTTTTTTTTTAACTAGGAGATGTATTTGAATGATTCTTTAAAATCTGCAATTGTCATTTTTTATCCCAGGATCTGGATTCTGCTGGTTGAGCATTTCTGCAGAACTTCCCTGCAGCAAGGTGGTTCTGTGCATCGATGTTTCTGCAGGGCCCCGTGAGGCCAATGCAGGGCTCCACATGAGCGTTTCCATTCCTTAATCACATCTCTCTTGTGGGGAAGCAGCACTTCCAAAGCCGTCTTTATTTATTTATCAAGGAAAAGTCGATGGGCCCAGAGATAAAAGTGAGACGGTGATGGACAGCGAGGTCTTTAACACAGAGAGATGGACTGCAGTTCAGCCTTTATGTGGAGATGAATCAATGCGTCCAAAGGAGGAGATGAGACGGAGATGCTTCTCTGGTTTGGTAGCTAAACAGCATTTAAAAATATATTAAAATTTCTGTAAGATGAGTCCCACTTTGATCATCTTTTGATCAATTGTAAAAGCGTTCCCAGTGGTCTTTTAAATACGATTATGACAAAATAAGCCAAAATCATAAACCAGTGTCGTTTTTTAGGACATAGTTTCTGCAGAGTGGCAAGAGTTCATTAGAAACCACCTCTGAGTTGTGAAAGGGACCATTGGCGTAATGCACTCATTTCCCATCATCCCCTTGTTTTTACTTTTTTCCAATGACATTTTTCCCATTCCCGATTCACAATAATGTGGGAAAAAAACTCGGAAACGCAATTTTAATCTTAATTTTCTTTACAAATGTCCTCCATCATCACACAAGAACACATTAAATTTGCATTGGAGTGGGTCTTTAAGTTATTTTACTCTAAGCTCATTGAACACAATTTTAACCAATACTTAAAATATTGTTTGATTTAGATTAAGTTTGTGTATTTCTAAGGTTAGCTAAATAAATGTTCAAGGTATAATGCAATAAATAGATTCATCTATAATGTGGCAAAGTTGAAAATAAAAACTGGAGATTAACTTCTCCTTTAGTTGCAGATAAATCAAAGTGTTTTTATTATTAAAAAAGAAAAACCTAAAATAAGAGATATTAGAGAATAATAAATATTAAAAATATAATAATATTCCACTTTTCTTGTGTGTGCAGTTCATTTAAAGGCCTTTAAATTAGAAAAAAGAAAAAACCTCTGCCACTGAACTGTGGGGAAAAATGTAAAACTCATCATTTTTCTCTCATGGATTTAAAAAGAAACGCACAAAGCCTATGGAGATATGTCGCAATTTAGTCATCAATTATTAAAAACCGCCTTCTTTTTCATCAGCCAGCTTCACAGATGTGACCCAGCTCCTCTACACCCCTCCCCACTGTCAAAGCCAGCCAGGCCTTCAGCTCTGCTCCTCATCCTCACCACGACATAATCCACCTGACCAGAGCAGATCCCCATGAGAGGGAGGACCTCAGGGCATCCACCTGGGCCCCATTTCTTTTTTTAGAGGACAGCAAACGTCCTCTAGTTTGTGTAGGAGCTTCTGTGGATCTACTGACAACATTCCTCCAGCGTCCACAGAGGGATGCGTTCCTGGAGGGGTCAGCTGAACTTTCTGCGGCTCAGGAACCTGCTTTACCTTTGTATCTCTCCAGCACATCTTCGTACGCCCGCGCGAACTCCTTCTCCTGGGAGTGGTTGGTGGGCAGCAGACCCGGCATAAATCCCGCCATGGTGGCTCGGCCTGCAGGGTTCGGAGGTGGGCCGCTCCGCCGCTGCTCCTGCGGCTACTTTTCGGATCCGGAGCGCTCCCAGAGGGACTACGGGTTGTGATGCATTGGCGCACGGCTGCTCCCTTCAAAGGGAGGAGTGTTAGATAATCCGGGAGGGAACAAAAATGTCAAGAAAAGGCTTCTAATAGTCCAAAAAAATAAGGTGGGGGGTTATATTAATGTTATCTATCCATAATCGACGTAGTTGTGCGCGTGCAGGACCACACGGCGCGCGGCGTCCGTCCTGAGAAGCCGACTTCCACCCGGCGACTGCTGCTTTCCGAGCTAAAGGGGGGGAGTTTATCCTGCACACGTATCTGCGTCGGAACGGGAGGGGGGCAGTGTTCCGTCCCCAAACCGGCGAGCGCTCCAATCGTATCCAGACTCCAGCGTCCTATCCCAGGCGGTGACGGCGCCCCGAGGAAAGGCAGCGAGTCGCCCGAGCTCCCAGCATGCTTCCCGGCCGTAATGGCCGCTTCTCTCCAGAGCGCTGCGGTTTCTCCTGTCAGAGAGAGCGCGCGCGCGAGGGAGCGCGCGGGTGTCGTCGCACTGTCCCTCCCCACTGCCGCTCAGGTTTCTCGGTTCCTGCTGCAGACGCTGTCCTCCATCCCTCTCTGCCGTCCGCACCGGAAAGCTGCGCCGCAGGAATTTCCAGCCGCTTCTGTAGGAGCTGCTCAGCAGCTAACTTTCAAATAGCTGCCGGGCAGGAGCGGATAAACGGAGCTGCAGCGCCCCCGCGTGGACAACAGCACGCAGTGACAGTAGCCCTTTAAACCAGTGTTTATATTTTCACTTTTTAAAAAGTAAAACTCCTCAGTACTCTCACTTTTTATTAACTACTCTTAGTGTTACAAAGTTTCATTATTTTCCAAATAGTTAATGATAATAACACAGAGTAAGAAGGAAACCTTTGACTTCAAAAGATTCACTCCAATGAAAAAAAAAATGCTTTTTTTTTTAATAGTTTCTTGAAGCATTTTTCTCGCGATGGAGAACATACATAAAGAAAAGTAAGCCTTAAAACAACGTAACTATAAATAAAAGACAATTGGAAATTCTTTTACAATAGATCAAAGATGATCAGAGTGGGACTTTAAGCATCACATTTCTCATTTACATTACATATATATATATATATATATATATATATATATAAATCAAGATTTTGTTTAACATTGTCAGTATTGACAGAGCCTATTTGTTCAATTTTAACACTTACACTGAAACTAAGACCAAGTAATCTTACCTCTTTCCACAACCTGAGGTATAGCAATTTTCCAACTTTGTGTCACTAAAGAAAAGTCTTTTGATTCTCACACTGCCACCTGATGACTAAATTAATCTGCAGTACACGGAGATTCCCACAAAACCTTATGAGTGGATCCAAAAATCACCATATCTTTAAGAAGATTTGACAAACTTACAGCCACATTAGAGGCTTTAGTACAGTAAGAGTGTTTGGGGAGGCACAACGACAAAGCAAACCTGAAGCTTTGTTGACCCCAGCAGAGTTTATGTGTTTGATGGAAACACAGTGAATCAATGGATAATCTCAGCATGTGACCTTCCAAAGGGTTGAGGCCGTTAATGCAGCCTTACTGACTGAATTAAGAGATTATGAGATTTAATCTCTTATAGATACGTATATAAAAGTGAAGCTCTCCAACATGTCTGCAGCTTTCAGCAGAAATGCACGGGTTCACCAGAGATGGAAGAGAAAGTCAAGAGTCAAGGTCAAGGAGGATGTCAATACTGGATCGAAGTCTAAATAAATGATGCATAAACGGCTCAGAATGCAGAGACATCCAAGATCAGGTTAGAGGTTCAGTCTGCAAGTTTTTGTTTTAGTCTTCTTTAATTAATAAAACAAAACAAAGGTTTCATAGTAAAAACCAGGAGAACCTTCATTTGGTTAAATTACAATTGTGCAATAATATCTGCACACTATCATTGAGGCAAGATGTAAACATATTATATAATCTCGAAAAACAAGCAACAGTTTTGCTGTTTGCAGTGCTTGTAAAGCAGAGCTGATGTGGAGCATTTAATGAACACAAATATTTTAACCCCACACTACTTCTTTACCAAAGGAAAACAAGTTTTAGCATCAGCTCTCAATGTTTGCTGCACATTTATAAAAGCAGCATATCCATTAAAAAAATCAAATTAAACATGTAAAAGTCGGAAATTAATTCAGAAAAAAAGGTTGTGTCTATTTCTGTCCAAATTAGTGTGTACCACATGGCCATCTATTTGATTGTTTTCTGTTTTTTTGGTTTGGCTTCCTGCTATTTGCTGCAGTTGTAGCACTCATATATTCTACTTTCAGCACAGACAGAAGAGGAGTGCAGTTACTTTTTTTTCTCCTTTTTTTTCCCTCAATCGTCCATCAAAAACAAATGGGAGAATTTTACACTGCAGAAAGATAAAGTTGATTTTGCCAAACAGGAAGTTTCACATGTGTTTACTATAAATAATGCCTTTTAATAGCTCATATTGAGGATCTCAACTGGTTATGTCATTAATTTAAAATATTCTATCTATCAAAATTCATACACACAAATGTCTACTTGGGAGTGCAAACTGCTCACAATGAAACAAACATTTAACCTGCTGACATCAGACACACAAAAATACACGAACACCTGGAAAAAGTTTAGGAAAAAGGTCATTACCTATGTGTGATAATGGCAAACACAAGGAAAATATGCTTGAGAGAGGCTTATAAAAGCTACGACAAACATCTTTGTTTTTCATTATCTTTTTTTTTTTTTTTGCAACTATCCAAGCATGCCTTTTTGTGTTTTAGTGTGCATCTGTGCAGCATGTAGAGTCCAGCTGCACAATGAATGCACTCTGTGAGCCAAGATGTAATCCAATCCTCCATACATCAGACAAGCTCCTCTAATTACTTTGGATTTAACACTTTATAAGAAAACTTTTGTTAGAGATAAAATTAAACCCATAAAACAAAACAATGAAAAAAAAAATTGCAGTATGTCCATGTTGTCAAACACCAATCCATTCTCCACTAAGTTACAGCCAAAGGAAGCTCAGAATTCAGGATAACTCCCAGCTGACTGAAACAAAACGCCTGAGTTGGTGTGTGACTCCAAATTATAAACCTCAACACGTTTAGAAGAAGATATTTCTGACAGAACCAAAACTGAAATAAAGAAAAGGATAAAAATGTCCTTTTTAGGCATCAGGAAATCTGTGGATCATTAGAAGTCCATTAACAAAAAAATAAATAAACTCAATTTAGAAGAAGCATTTCAGTACAGAGAGAAAAGCTTTTAGAGAAAATTGCTCTAAGATACTTAATCATCTAAGTCCAATTCTGATCATGTTAAAAACACATTTTAACTGAAGTGGGTCTTTAACAAGTCCATATGCAGACAAACTTTTGTAAAAAAACTTTTTTTTCAATTTTTTATCTACAAGATCTGTGACAGCCCCATCTGATAATGTAATCTGTTACAGTTCTGTCTAACCAAGGTGCTTCATCTGGTACGAGTGATCAGTTCAGTTTTTATTCCTTACATTGAAGGGATTTTTTTTTTAAGTCAAGTAGTTCTGGTGAACAAATCTGACTCCTATTCCAAAAGTTTGGACCTAAATTGGGAAAAAAAGGTTCTCTGCATCCAGCAGAAAACTGAAGAAAGCTAAAATGTGACTTTACTCAATCCAACATAGATTCAAACCATGCATGTTACTGACAAAAATATTGCAGGCAATTTCCAACTTAAGCATTTTTTGTAACTGCATTACTGTTTATTGTAGGCTGCATTGTTAGTATACAAGAAGACACACTATTACTTTAATTGCATTTTTAGATGAAGCTTTCTGGATAGAAAGCAACAGAAAACCATGAGAGATTAACTGAAAACAACCTCAAAAGTAGCTTCACTATCAGAAAAACACTAAAAAACCCAGAAAAACTCACAAAACAATTAAAACTTTTAGTAAGTTAACAAGCAGCAAGACTCACAGCCAAAACTGCATTAAATCAAAGCTGAAATCTCAACTTAAACCTCCTTTTGTTGAAATTTCTTTAGATCAGCACTCCTAAACACAGACTATCACTGCACAAACACATGAACTCAAAACTTTAGCACGGAAACAAAACATATGCTGTGTCTGAATTCCCTCACTACTCCCTAAAAAAAATATATAGTGCACTAAGTAGAAAGTGGTGGACACAACCATAGTGTGATGCATCAGAAATATGGACACAGGAGAAGAAAGAGATATTTCCTTGTAGCCAGATGGTCATCTAAATTTTAGATGTAGGGACTGCCAAAATTCAGCTTTATTCTAATACAGGCAGTCTAATTAAAGAAGGTATTACTCTCAAAGTCAAGTCATTGCAAAGCTGCGGGTCTGCTGCATAAATAACTACTGTTATGAGAGAAACAATGGTTATTTAAAGCAGCTTTTGAGAATTTCATCATTTCAACAGAATATCTGGATTAACTTGTTTTACCTTTTGCTGCTCAAAGTTATTTGTCTATATGTTAAAACACTATGTCTTAGGTTAGATTTTACATTTAGACAAATTTAAAGACCCACTCAGATAAAAAGTGTCTTTGGTGGCATTTTTCTAATGACAGAGGACATAGTTTATTAAGAAAATGATGCTTAAAATTGCATTTCTCAGTTATTCTTCATTCAACCCTGATATAAAAAAATAAATAAAACAAAACATCCTCTATTGTTGATTTATGGGTTGCAAATAATGTACAAAAAAATAACTGTTTGACCCATTCAGAGAATAAATAATGTTGAGGATTCTATTCAGCGTTTTATTTATATTCTAATGTGATTTTTTACTTTTTTTAATATTTATTTTCTTTCCCCCCATATTTTTTGTATATTCATTTGTCCAGTTTATCACCCCTTTCTCCTTCTGCTGCATGGCCTCCCGCATGTTTTTTCAAGTCATCCATTCACTTGACCTCCTCTGTGACCCCCCTCCCCAGTCCAGCTCCATTTCTTCCTTCTCCTCATTACTTTCTCCACTGACTCGATCATTCACTCCTCTCACACTCTTTCTCTAATGTACAAACTCCCTCTTTTCTTTGGCTCCACATTAACATACGAACACTCGCTTTCACTATCTGAACCCCCCCCTTTCCTCGTCCTTTTATATTCTGCCTCTCTCCCCCCTTGTTGCCATTGTTTCTCCTCGCCTTTCATAACCATGGAAACAGAGGAGACATCATCACCATGGTAACACGGAAACAGCTTCAGCTGTGGGTTGAGGCGTCTTTTCAGCTGCCTGCACAGAAGTCAACGAGGAAGAGAAGCAGGCAGGACAGCGGACATCCCAGTTCCATGCAGGCACAGAGATTTTGGGTCCTCTTTTTTCATTTGGGACTTTTCTTTGCTGCGGCTTTACACTCATTTTCTCTTCTGTCTTTGTGTACTTATAAGTAACATCCTCATATATATCACAAAGGCAGAAAACCACAAAATAAATAGTTTAAAAAAGCATCACATACAAAATACCAAACCTGTTTATCTGCATTTATACATACAAAATTATATTTTTACATAATTCACTAAATATTTGCTTTCCAGCTCACATAAGAGTTCAAATTAAGATATTTTTGTAACTAAAGCACTAAAATGTAATACAGCATTTATGGTGTGGGCCAAAATCATTTCACTAAAATAATATTTTCTGTAAAAACAGTAAATAATAAATGTAAAAGACATAAGTACATACAAACATGTAAGTATGTCTAGTTTAATTGGAGAAAATGGTCAATTAACTGAATAGAAAAGATTTAAATGTATGTTTGCACACTGGTAAATCTTTTTGTCTACAGCAATAATTCCACATTTTTGCAACATTTATATTTCAATTTATTAGTCAATATAAATTCATTGATAGATTGTCAGCTAAAATAAAGATTGATAACAGATGAAGTATTGCTTTTGTCTAACTTTTACTTATATAACACAGATGTGCTAGATTTCCTCCACAGCCCAGTATTGTGCAACTTTTCTCAGTGAGCAATTTTAACAAAAATGAACTGTTTTTGGCAGCTCTGCAGAATCCTAATGGGGATTTGTCCCTTTAGCAACCTAACCGTGAAAAAAAGAAAATCAATGGAAATATATATATTTTTCTGTTGTCCGTTGCCTTGGGTGGGTAAAACACTCGATATTTTCAAAAATGTGTTTTGCTCAAAGGGATAAAGCAACCAATTGACACACTTGAATGAAGGAATGCAGAATTATGTCATAAGAAAGCATGAAAATTAAGATTTAAATATAAAACAGAAATGTAGAAAACACTTTTCCTTCCACTTCTACATATAAAACACATTTCTCCACTAAATATGGACATTATGCCAATTTATAAGCTTAGTTTAAAAGGCGCACAACATATATCTAAATATAAAGACCTAAATGTGCAAAAAAAAATCATCTAAATTGTTTCCAGAGAACTCCTAACTTCATATGAATTTATTTCACAATATAGGAATAATAGTCCTTGGAGCTGTGTGGTCATGAGAGGTTAATGGCATTATGGAGGTCACATGGTATATAACCAGCTGATGCCAACAAAGACCCTTTGGTGTCTGCAGAAGTATTTGTATGCTGCTGTCCAGTCATGTGCTTGGGTATTTTTGGATAATTTGGAGATTAAAGCGTGAAGTCTTAAACTAAATTGTTCAACGTTGATTTGGTTAAGATTAGAGGAATGGTTGTGGCTTTTGTTCTGAAGCCTCTAAAGCAGATTGTTCAAAGTAGAAGACGAAAAGTATTGTGTTTCCTCCTGTTTTCCTGTTCTTCAAATAGAGGTTTCTTTAAAGCTACAGGAGATCCTTACTCTCCACAAGTTACACCACTAACAATTACTCTCTAGAGAACTTAGAATTAATAATTAATAACAAATAAATACATTTAATCTTAATTTAGACACATATTTAATGTAAAATATGTGTTTTGGAATAACAACTGGTTGTCTACAGTACAAATCCCCCTTATTTCCTGACAATTACCTATATCTGCAACTATATGAATATTAGACTTTAGACTGGAGTACACTCTGGAGTTAAAAAATACAAGATCAAACGCAGCAGCTGCCGGTCGGCATCATTGACATTCCGTCTCAGCATCCGGGCGGAGTGGTGCCTAGAGGCTGGAGGAAGAGTCTGGTCCGAACAGCAGCATCTCTCAGTGTCTTCCACACAGCTGAGCTGGTTCACTGCTTCACTTCATTCTGCCTCAGCGTTTCAGACAGAAAAGAGAGCTCTTAACGCATTTTCCTGACTACACTCGTTCTGCACATTTTAACGTGACCGCAGACTGTTGGTACAAGTAGCCTAATGTGTTCATTGGACGCATTCCAGAATGAAAATTGGGGGTCAGTGCAAACACTTTGTATGTATTATATAAAATGCAATTTCCTCACAATAGCCTTTGAGTCTAAGTGAGCACTGAACACCTCTGTGAGACATGAGATGTAATGGGAAACGTGAGACAAACCAAAAACACTCACATGTTCACATAGAGCATTTCACAGCATCGATCTCACATGGGGGCTGCACGGTCAGTGGTACTATTGCCTCATAGACAGGGGGCCCTGCTTCAAGTTCTGGCCAGAACTTCTCTGTGTGGAATTTGGATGCCCAGAAAGTCTTCAGGGATTTCCTCCCACATTCCAAAAATATGCCTAAGAGGTGAATTGATCACCCTATTGTCCCTGAGTGTGAATATGAGTATGATTGTGGTCCTGTGACAGACTAGTGACCAGTTATGGGAATATTCCACCTTCGCCCCATGAGAGAGGTTAAGATGGAAGGATGTCAAACTGTTTTATTATTTTGAAGACAAAGAAACATTACTGAATGGTTACATTTAAATCGGGAAACTAAGAGAAACAAAAGGAAATTTAATTAAAACAAAGTAAGTGTGTGATACCTAACTAGAATATTTTTCTTAAGGACTGACCGGACCTGGAAACTTATTTTTTTATTTTTTTAACATAAGAGCTTTGACAGCAATGGAACTCAATGACATAATATTCATCTGATACATTTAAATCATTTAAAATGCTTAAAATTATGCCCTAAATGCAAACAAAAATAACTACTTGTTCATTGGAATGCCCACATTTTACTAAATCTGATCATGTGGAGCTGTTTGTTTTTGATATCAAGGTGCAAAACTGTGTCCCTCCATAGTCCCTAACTACTAAAAAACTATATAATGAGGGACAATCTAGTGCTCTGGATTTCAATAAATTGGACATCATGCCCACTACGTTTTTTTTTTAAATGGAAAATATGAGGTCACCAATTTCCCAAAGTAAAAACCTAATAAATGTGAACACCTTAGGAAAAAAAAATATTTGTTCAAATGCAATGCATTATGGTCTATATTTGCCAATCTATTGAGCATCGATGCACACTGGTTTTTGCAGAGACTTCTGGGAAATTTCTGGGCCACTGGATTTTAGAATTCTAGACTTAAACAGCTTTACAAAATGGCAAACATAGTGAGTAATGAAGGAATTCGAACATTACCTTTGACTTTTGGATTCAAGTACAAAGAAAAACTCATTAACTGGAGCCAGCAGCAGTTCTCCAAATAACCACCAGGGGTGTTGTTGCTCTCTGGACATTTTATGTCCATGAAAACAAAAAAAACAAAAAACAAAAAAACAAGGTTGGGAAGTGAATTATTTTTATCAAACAAATCAATTTTAACTTTGATTGACCTTAAAAATTGCCCACAAATGTGGACAGGGCTTTTTAATTTACATGTGAGCAACAAATCCTGAGCTCCGATTCCTTTTCTAGGAAAAGTTTGGAATCTATGAGGTGCAGCCAAGAATGTGACGACAGGAAAGTTTAAAAAATTGGTGCCATGAAAACCAGGAAATCATGTGACCATCCATGTCTTTTAGTCATTGGCTTAAAGCAATAATTCATTGATGATGCCTCAACAAGAAACTTATCTAAAACTCTTTTTTTATTTAATAATAATCCAAATCCAGCACATTTCAAAAAACATTTTGTATTAAGCTTTTTTATGTGGACATTAGCTCATTTTATACTTTTAAATAAAGTTGTTGAAATAATTTAAACATCTCAGCTCTCAGTGGAAAGCTAAATCCAGTGAAATTCCTCTGTTTGAGCAGTAAACAGCGGTTTTCATGCTTTGTACCGGTTTGTAAACCCTTCTACAAGCAGCCACTGTCCCAAATGTTTAACAGAAGGGTGGGGAGCTGGTTTCTCACAGCAGACTGAGGTCATCTGTGTTGGCTAGTTTATATCAACTCAGCCCCTGCTGCTGTCAAACCCCAACACGCTGCACACAAACATATCTGATGAGCTGAATAAGCCCAAATCTGCTGCCAGAAACGTCCCTACCTAACCGTTTCTTTCAATCAATCTTGTTAGGAACTCAAATGTTTTAGCTTAGCTTTCAGGTTTTTTTTTTCTTTTTACCCTTTCAGGGCGGCCTGCTGCCCACACACAGACCTGTTGGACTGCAGCAGAGCAGCCAGTTTCCACTGCAGCAGAATCTGAAGACAGACGCTCCTCATCAGGACACCAGTTCTACTGTGGCTTTCATTATAACCCGGCTACACCTCAACAGAAATATAACTACACATGAGCTCAGCATGAACAACATTTGAAACTGAATGACTGCTTAGTTTATCTTCAGATCTCTTTACAGTAAGCCATCTTTGCTTCCCCCCAGGAGGATTGGAACAACAAAGTGGTTTGTTACTCAGCAGAAGTTTTATGCCAAATGCTCTTATAGTATAAAACTGTTAGGGATTGTCAGTCATCTACATGCTGCATCAGCTCCAGGTACAGCAAAAGAGCACATAATGGTCTGGTGGTCTGCTCCATGCAGAACTACGCTTTCAGCACTAAACTAAAGTCACTGCTGTCCTTTCTTCATAAAGGAAGAACTATCAAGAAAGCACAGAGCAGTGAAAAGCTCATATGGCAATTGTTCAATCAAAACAATAAAACTGTCTGATGCTTTGGCATTTCAGTTTTCATGAAAGGTCTTTTAGAGAACCGATCCCTCACTTTAATATTGACCAATCTGTATTTATACTTTCCAGGTCAAATGAACAGAAGTCTGTCTAAGAACAATTAAAAAAAATACATTTTTTCATTTTAATAAGTATTCTATGTCATAGAGACAAAATTAAAGTTGTGCACTATATCTTTTTTAGGTCAAATGAAGAGATAAATACCCCCCCCCCCCCACACACACACACACAGCAAAAACGCTTTGTCCCACACTTGCCTTTTGATTTCATATTAGTCTAACTTTTGACAAAGATCAACAAAACTAAGACAAATATAAAGCATTGTAAAATAAAAACAACAATAATGACAAAACTGTTAGAAATATATATTTTTTTAAACATTCTTTTTATGGCCTTCCACTCTGCTGTTCTCATTTGTCACCCTTCCAAAGTCTTCTGTCCATCCCCACAAAAAGGTTCTAACTCCGCCCCTAAAAGACTAGCAAATGTTTTCACACTGCAACATGAAAAAGTTGGGAAAAAAAAGTTCCACCCCTAACAAAGCAGATTTAATCAATATTCTCTAAAAGGATTCAAAAAATATGTCTGGACATACATTTAGTCTGTATATAGAGAACTGGACAGAGCGAGTGTGACATCACCCATAGAAAATGCATTACCCCGAGCTCCAGCAAAATGAATTCAGTTCAAATTTTTCCACGATACGGATGTCTTGGCCATACTGGAGCCAGAGACAGTGATCTGGCCATGTCATCTGAGTCAACGTTTCTATGACAACTACTGTCACCAATCATAAGTAAGCTTGTTTTAAGTCTACACCCCTACCACTGAAAGCCAGGGTATCCACATGCTTTTACTGAGGCATCTGATTGGTCAGTTTATAACTTGAATGATGTGTGATTAAAAAAAATACTAAAAAAATTAGGATCAGTAAGAAGATGTAAAGATAAAATGTCTCAGAGCAAAATGGTTATTCTGACAAATATGACTAAGTAATTATTTCTCTAAAGAAAAAAATCAATGGGATTTTGACTTCTTGGAACCAGCACCTAATTCCCATTTGGAATGCGAGGGGGGAGTGGTCACTCAGTCCAGTTCTTTATATACAGTCAACGGCCTTTACCCAGTTCTGACCTCCAAAGCTTTTGTCTTGACAGATCACTTTATCATCCCAATCTCCAGAATGTCCTTGTTATTGACATTTATCAATTTCATGACCATCAAATCATTCAAAGTCATAAAAAAACATATTTTTAATAAGATAGTATAGATAATAAGATAATATTTCAAATACATGGTTCTGCAGCAACGGAGCTCCAGTCAAAGTAGGACCATCCTGGATTCTGGCATCTGACGTGGTGAAACCTTCTTATAAATAATTAATTCTTGTGCAGTTCCACACAATGAAAGTTCCAACTGCTAAACATCTATAAACAATCATTTTCATAAATCACAAAATAGAAATCCTTGCTCACCCAGAGAAGCAAGAAAAGCAGAATGCACGCTATCAATGCCTGGAGCAGGGAAGCCCCGCCCTCTCCAGAGATCAGCATAACCTACATTTTCTGCCATCATCTGCGGCTACCATAACCAGAGGAGAAAGAGCTAAAACTGGCAATAGAGGAGGAGGGAGGTTTTCTGACTTCGTATTAGCCCTACAAAACAGCAGCTGGACTGTCCGCTGCTCCACAGCATCCAGACATGAAGACAAAATGAAGTGTTGGGCTGACATTTCCCCACAATTAGAACCGGCAATGCAAACCTCCCATTCTGCTTTGCCACTGACAAACGACTGTAACCTCAAATAGTCCTAATTACAACCTATTTATATATTGGAGTCCCAAACAAAGGTTTAGTGTGAAAAGAAGCAGTACTGTGATTTTTTTTTTTTAGCATGTGAATGTCAGTGGAGCCAGAGTAGTTTTACCTGAGACAAAAAGGTTTTCACCTGACATTAATTAGGATACATTGCTTCTCAAAATATCAAAAATAAACACTTTGAAGCCTCACCTCATTTTGTGCTTTGTTCTTGTGCTTTTGCCTGGAGTACAACTCCAAAACGGATAGGATTATCAAACAATTACTGTTGCTAGTCTTGGTATTAATTAGAGGATCCCCAATGACTGAATGAGCTAAATCCTGCCGATTCATCTCTTTAGGAAACATTTAGCTTCCTTCAAAATGCATCACAAAAATCGAAACTAGCCGCACTGAAAAAATAAGAGGAGTTTGCTACAAAATCCAATATTCAGTTGGGATCTGTGTGTTATATCTTAAATGACTTCTCTGCTCTGGTTTTTTTTTCCATGGAAGTACTTTTCCAGATCATTTGAAGCGAGATTCTTTGCCTCACCTGCAACACGAACCACCGCCCTCTCGGCCGGGTCCAGCACCGAGTCCTGACTCTTCCTCTTCCTCCTCTCATGTTTGGATAGGTTCCACGGCAGAGTGTCTCCCGGTGGCCCCACCAGTCCTGATGTGCACGGGGACAGGGAGCCCCCCGAACGCTCACTGCGGAAGGACGGCTCACTGACGCAGGAGCGCTCGCTCAGTGTATCGTCGTCTGAGGACTCCATCTCTTTTTAAGGCTGCAGAGAAATACGGGGGGGAAAGGAGGTCAGAGACGAAGCAAATAACACAGAGTACAGACATTGTATAATTCATTTGTGGTTATAAATGATGCAAAACTTTAGTGTAATAATGCAGCAGTAAGCAAGACGAGAACTGGGTTAAACATAGACAAGAGTAGGAAAGTTCAAGGAACCAGATGGTGGAGGAGGAGCAACTATATAACAATGCTGGATCTGTGATGGAACGATGCACAACAGAAAATTTCCCAACAGAAGAGTAAACATTTGTTTTTGTAGGTTCTGTTCTTTCTCATCCATCCATCCCAACACTGAAATGAGTAACAGGCTTCAACTGACTGAAGAGAAAAGCACAGGAGAGCAGTTGGATGGACTCGGGGGACCTGAGGATCCCGTCTGCCCATCAGAGCATCTTTTAATCAATACGTCTGACCTCAGCAATCAATACTTGTAACTTGACAGAGCAGGAGAAAAGTTACTGAAGCCTTACAGATATAACACATTCAATTACTTTGATACCAACTTTTTTGCATAAAGACGCTCCACGTGGTGGAGTAAATTGTTGAATCAGCTTATTGGGTTTTGAATCTGAAACTCTGGAGGTGTTTTTGTGAATGATAATTGGTGTGAAGATCCACAAATACTTCTGTTCTCTGAGAATATGAGCTTCTAAAATGGGCTCAGGTGAGTAGAACCGACCTGACATCTTATAAATGTCACAAGTTAGAGCAAGTGCCAAATTTTAGATTATGCATTATCATATCAAGAGCCTGACTTTATCACTGGTTCATGTTGCATTGAAGCGGTTAACATGGATCAAGTTTATTTGATAGCGTGATGCAACTCCCATGCAACTCCTCTTATTCTGAAAAGCTGGGAGTCAGAATTCTCCGAGCGGAGAGCGGCGCCAGCTGCAGGTCAAACACAAACTGTTTGTCAGAGTCACACAGAAACAACAAAGACTTTTTCAGGAGAAGTTTCTTTCAGCAGAAGCGAGACTGAATCACAGTCTGAATCCCTTTTATTATCCCTGTTGTTAATTTTCTACATGCAACGATAGAAATAGAGAGAAAAAACGATGAAAGACATATTTAAGAAAACAAAAATACACTTTACAGCTGCCAAAGCGCTTTGTCAAATAAACACCAGTTCTTCTCTATTTTCAGATTCTAATTTAAAATGGAAATTGCTTATTTTCCAAAACCAATTGTACTTTAGATCCAATATTTTATTCACAGAACATATTCATGTCAAGAAAAAGTTTTTTTCTAATTAAGGGGCTTGTGTTCTAAGTTTTAAAGTCCTAATCCAATCATCTTGATATATTTTAAAAGTGTTTCCAGAGGTCTTTTAATTATATGTGTGTCGTTTTTAGCCAAAATCAAAAAATATATATTTGTTTTCAAGGTCACATCTTCTGCAGAGTGGTATGAGTTCATCAGAAATTCACCTCTGAGTTTTGGGTGGGACTGTTGGCACAGAGACAGCCTGCCCTCATTTCCCATCATCACCCCCAAACTAATATTACTGGTGCAACAAAAACATCTGGGGTATCCAGCTGTATAGTTTTGAGCTAGATGCCAGCTTTGACGAGGTAAACAAAGAGGTACATGGATGTATTTGTCTACAAGTGGATGCATCAGAATAAAACGGAGGAGCCAGCATGTGCCCTGCTGTTTGTAGCATCTACATCACTGCTACAAGCTTTTTCAAATGGTATTTTTGTCTGTTCCTAATTCACAACTATTTAAATAGAGAAATACTCATAAATGCCATTTTAGGGTTAATTTTCTTTACATATGTCCCGCTCTTATCATAAAAATGCCACAAAAACATCATTTTCATTGGAGTATTTTTTTAAGAAGAAAACAGTTTTTCTTTCTTCTCTATTAGCTTAAATACTGATCAGTGACCCAGTTTAACAGGACACTTGACAAAAAACAGCCACCAGTTAACCTCTAAACAGCCAGACTGGCTAACTCCTGCCAGAACTTCCTCCCAGCAGATCCGTCTTTTCTGCAGCAGACTAAACTGTGGATGGGTCTGAGATGTTATCTCAGGGAGGGGAACACTGCTTCATCAGCGGCTGGGATTTCGATCTGCACCGCCGCTGCCAAAATTCCTGCTCCTGCTGCTGGCCCCACTGGTGAAACCACTGGCAAAGCCTAGCTTCCTGACTCCCACCGTCTCCACGGAAACGCTGCAAGGAAGAGGTTAAAGTCTTCCCAGAATCCACTGCGTTTCTCTGGTGTGGAGCTGTGTGTGAGTCTGATTCCCTGCTGACAGTCAGTGAGTCAATGTCCCTCCAATGAGCGGTTTTATAAATAGAGCCAGAGCTTCAAAGCTGCACTGTGTCATTACAGCAACGTGGTAGGAAAGAGGAGTTTTAGGGCAGAGAAACGGAGGAGGCGACGGCGAGGTCATGTCCTGCAGAGTCTGACTTCCATGAGGCAATTTTTACATCACTTTATATATTTATTAGTTGAAAATAGCATTTGAACACCCTCAGAGATGATTTAGGATATCACAAAAGAATCCAGTTTTCATAAAACAAAGATTTCTAAAAACAAAACTTTAGTACTAAAGAATAAAAGAGAAAAAGCGGAAAATTGTGCTCAAAATCCAAAACTATATTCACAACACAACAATAATAAATAAAAATTGCTTAAGCTCAAACTTTGAGGATGAACTTGTGTGCAATATGATGTTCAAGATGGAAATCTGAATGCTGAAACCTATAAAACATTTTATAGCATCATCTATTCAGGGAGGATCCTTGTAGTTTAAACATATATAATTTATAATATTTTTTTATTATTTATCATTTTTAAATCTTTTAGTTTTCATTTAATAAAAAAGTACAATTTTCTTCCGTTATGGTTATTTTTTTCCACTCCAATCAGTTTTTGATCTTTTGTAAAAATGCTCCCAGTGTTTTTTAAACTATGATGAGGTCATTTTCTTGGACATAGTTTCTGCAGATTTCAATAGAAATTTGCCTCCAAGTTGTAGGTGGGACTGTTGATGAAAATAAGCCCGCCCCCTCTTCCTGTCGTCCAGCTTTTTACTCGCTCTCCTACTAAATGCTGAGCAATATTTACAATGATATGAATAAAGAAATACTCAGAGAAGCAATTTTACGTTTAATTTTCTTTAAATATATCCTCAATCATGAGAAAAATGTCACAAGAACATATTAAAAATTTTCACTGGAGTGGGCCTTTTAATAATTTAATCCAAACTGTATCTCAAAAGTATAAGAAATACTCTATTAACCTAATAAATAAAGTTTTATTCAAAACTAAAAACAAAAATGCTTCTTATCTCTGCTCAACAAAGAATAGAATTTAATTGTTTCCACTTTTTATTTATTGGGAATTAAAAAAGAAATCCCAAGAAGTAACATTTTCCCTTCTATGCTTTAAGGTGTCAAGAAAATGAATTGTTGGGACTTCCAATCATTTGGGAGAGGCTCCATTTCTTTGACGTTGTCATTGTTTGCTGGCCTCTGCAAACACATCTCCTGCATCCCTCAGGTCGTTGCCCTGTTCTGTGACACAATAGTCACGTTTCTGCTGCTGGACAATTTGACATTTGACCTCATTTTTACTGATAGGAATTTTGTCATGTAGAAAAGTCATGATCTAAAGGAGAAATTACAATTTTTAGCTACCTAACACAAAATAATGAGCCTTCCACCACCGTGGTTGACAGCTGAGAAGAGGCGATGATGTTGAACGAATGCCTAAAAGAACAATATTTTCCTGATAACTCCACCAACCATGCTCGTCTTTATTTATTCAAAGTGACGATGCAGTCAGGACATGGCGATTCATCTTTAATCGCTCTGACATGTAAACATCTGATGACAGAGGGTGTCCTGGATCTTTCATGTGTTTGTTTATCCATGAGGGGGCCTTTGGCTCATGCTTCTTCCTGTGACAGGGTGCAGAGGTCCAATCCGACCATGCTAGCATGCTCCACTGATTTATAACTCACAGCCTGAATTTACACGGACTTTTCCCACAGCTCTGTGTGCCTGTTTGACTTAGTGTCTGCACAAGAGACAAAAGTAAAGTAAAACAGAGAAACGGCAGAGATGAAGTTTCAGCAGAAAGGAAAGAACAAGACAAACGAATGAGAAGAGGAAAGAAAACCAGACTAACGACACAGAATGTCTTTCCAGAGCGGAATTCCAGCACTGCAGCCGTCACTGGTGGGACGTTCCTGCTCGCCAGACAAACATCTGCCCAGCACCAAAACATAAAACCTCCTGAGCGGAAAAATCTTCAAGTTTAAACCCGTGAGTCACCACGTGCTTCCAATTAGCTCTGGACTTTGTGTGACATCCAGAAAACTCAAGCAAAACTGAAAACAAGCAAGAGATGATTCATTAATATAGAGAAAAAACAAAAATATTACCAAAAAATAGCTGAAGGATAAACAAATGTCAAAACAGGACAAAGACCTAAAAAACTAAAACAGAGTACAGAAACTATCCTTAGAAAAAAAAAACTCAAACTGCTCAACAAACACTCAAAAATCACTTTATCATAGATATAAACTCGCTTGTCACTTTATTAGGCACACCTGTCTAACTGCTCATTAACGCAAATTTCTAATCAGCCAATCACATGACGGCAACTCAATGCATGTAGACCTAATGAAGTGGCCGGTAAGTGTAAAATGTATTTACACTAATTATCTTTATACAACCTGTAAAGCAGCTGAATTCAAACAAATGAGTCATCATTGAGGTTTAAAGGCATGAGGACTTCCAGTACTTTTAATCATTTATTTTACCCGGGCTTCTTGTCAGCTTTTCACACTCAGCAGAAGAAGTATGAATGAGCAATTCTTCCCGTCCAATCCCAGCCCCCAGCACTGATGAGTAACAACCTGACTAGACTGTATCCCACACTGACATGCACAAGCATGCACACACAAGCAGAAATGCATGACCGCCTAATAGTTTTTTACTCATCTAAAGTCAAGAAGGATGTTGATGAGTGGGCATCTGTCGTTTTATGGGCACTTTTTACATCTATACCATCCTAAATGACTAAATAGAGATGCAAAAAGAAAACAAGTTTCAACTTTTCATTTCTTACTTTATCTTCTGTTCCAGTTTCACAAACTAAACTTTTTAAGGAAAAAAAGCTAATTTAAGCTTTCTGCTCATTTAAATTCAAACGCCTCTAGATTCAGACACAGATTGTGAAGCATTTACAGAACAAACCACCGCAGCAGAAAAGCGGCTTATTTTAGAGTAAGAGTACACACACACTGTGGTCTGTGGGGGACACTGAGGGCAAACTGAAGGGGTCCAAACTTTTGCTATTTTTGGGAAAAAGTGGTAACCATTATGAAATTTACAGACCAATAAAACCAACAGTTACTGGCAGTTATTTAGTCATTTTTATTTGTATCTCCCCTTGGAACCTTTAGGCGAGCCTGCTGACGTTCTATGCTTATAAATTCTGATTTAAAACTTAAATCAAAGCCATAATCACATTTATTAAAATAAAGTTAATTTTGTGCTGTTGATTAAGAAAACATTTCTGACCAGTGAACTAATGACTAATAACGTCTGTCCTCCGTACCAGCAACATCTTAAGTATTTTAGCAAACAATATTTAATTTAAGTGAAAGAGAAAATCAATTTTTCATGAAGAATGTACTTTTTTTTACAGCTTAATGCTTAGAAGGAAGTATTTACACATTTTTTGAAGGGTCGCCTGCTTTTATAATAATTTTAAATGTTATACCAAACATAGGATACATATGGATGGATAATTGTTCTGCATAAATCTCACTAGAATGGTGTCTGAGGATGTCAATGAGATTTTAAAACTAAAGAATTCAAAAATTCTTAGGGTTTTTTTTCTCAAAGTGGAAACTTTTTCTACATATCTTTTGTGGCTTGATAACATTTTTTACCTGTTTTGCACTAATAGAGAAACCAATCTGGATTAACTTTGTATCATCAAACCAAATGTTTATGCATCTTAATATGCCTAACATAGTTCATACATGAATGCATTGAAAAGTACAGAATCATTTTTTTATCTGAGGAAATCTAAACTTTAGGCTTTAGTCACATTATGGGTGCTGCAGGTTTTTGAGTTGTCCGGGGATGACCGATAGACGGTTGTTTTGCAGAACAACAGTAGTTCATTAGAAATTCAACGCTTAGTTGTGGCGGTACCATCTCCTTCTCCTCGCTGTTTCTGAGAGTTCTCTGTGTACACTCTCTCCCACTATAGCTTACAGCACCTCACACTACCGGTGGGAAAAAATGGCAAAAATGATCAAAAAATATCCAACTGTACAGTCGAGGAAAACAAAGACATACATGGATCTATTTGTCTGCAAATAAATGCATCAGAATGGAGCGGACCCCGTGTATTTGTATGTAACAAATACACTCTTTTTCCAACTGCATTTTTTCATCTGCTCCTGATTTACAATGATTTGAATAAAGACATATCCAGAAATACCTTATATATATATATATATCCTCCATCATAAGAAAAATACCACAAGAACATGTTAAAAACACCATTTGGGTAACTGAGAGAAATCTGCACAAAGCTCTTTTGCAAGTCTTTCTTAATTTATTTTACCTAAAAAAACGATAATTGTTTTTTTTAACTTATTTATCCCCTTTCTCTGTATGAAATGTGTTGATTCTATTCATTTTTTTTACCAGTGAATTTGTGCAGTTATGAAAAGCCCTATTTGCTATATTTAAAGGTGCCAGAGGAAGACTTTCTGAGGCTCAGATGAAGCTGAAAGTCAGACATGGGGTTGCAGGGAGACCATCTGGCACAAAGCAGCAGGAGGGGAGTCCTGCCTGGATCTGGTTCTCTCCCTGTGCCTGCACCTTGCATAATCTGACAGAGGTTGTTCCAGACCTACAGTGGTGGGGTCCCCTTTGGTGCCATGCCTGTGGGGGGGTGAATGAGGGCTCGGATCAATGAGGGAGACGGGGGATGGAGGCAAACACTGCAGCTGGTGCTCCGTGGATTTCACTGGTTCCTCTCTGTGTCTGTTTGATTGCGTGGAGGGAATGTGTGTGCATGAATGGACACCAGACACGGCGCGCGCGCACGGGCTGCATGCAGAAGCAGGGGGACTCTTTTGTCCAATAGGTGCGTGGACGTGTTTCCATTTGCAGCTGAGTCTCTGAGGAAAAAGCTCCCTTTCTGGCGACCCAGAAAGCCGCTGCGCCTCAGTGACAACATGGACCGGTTCTGAGAGGCTCCAGCTGAGCCAGAGCTTCCAGAAACGGTGGGTCAGAGAAAGTGATCAACACGTTGTCAATGGGAAATGGTTGCAGCTGATGGTCAGGATGGAGCCCAGAATAACTCCATATGATGGTGCGTGAGGCAGCTTACCTTAAGCGGACAGCAGCGCTCCTGGAATCCGAGCACGGCGCGAGCCAGGCCGGCCACGCCGCCGCCGCTGCGCCCTCTCCTCCGGGTGGATGGATGGATGGATGTGACGGTGCTCCGCTCCTCCGTCCGGGTTTTCTTGTCCCCTTTCTCCTCTTTAGTCCTCCTCCCAAAGCCGATCCGCGGCGGTGAGGCTTTTGGAGAGCGGTGCGTCGGTGCGGGGTAATGGCTGTCCTCTCGCCTTCAACAACCCCCCCACCGGCCCTCCTCTCCTCCTCCTCTTCCTCTCTCTCTCTCTCTCTCTCTCTTTCTCCTCTGAACGCCTTCCACCCCTCCAGCCTTTAACCCATGTCTGCAGGCGGGTCAGAACCGCGCGGGTTTCGGGCGGGCCTCTGCGCCAAACCCAGAACGTGACGCGCGCTGGCTGGCTGGCACACTTTCCCTCTGGGCGTTCACAGCAGCTCCAGGAGAAAACTCAGTAATACATGTGTTCTGACGTGCGCGCGCGTGCACACGCACAGCTGGAGGAAGGAGGGGAGCAAAAGCGTTATTGATTACAGCTGTAGAGCTGCGACCCCATTCAGAGAAGACTGTCAGAGTCTGGACACGATTTACATTTAAAAGGGCGCAAAAAGGACAAAATTTGAGTCAACTTTTCATTTTAGCTCAACTTCATAAAAGAGTCAACAAACTGTACAGAGACAAACACTAAAAATGACAAACAGTAAAGCAACAAACTCGAGATCATTCTCACATGGAGTTCTTGGAATGTGGTCCATTGACCTTTCAAAATAAGAGAAACAAAAGGGTCATGCAGACTACAGCTTACAGCTTTGATTTGTGCCTTTGCAAAGTTTTAAAAATGTGTTTTTCTGTGCTGCAAATGTTAATAATGCTACTAAAACTTGCTCCAAGAAGTCTTCTTGAATAGGAAATATTATTTAATCCCTGTGCAAGAAGACCAAATTACAAAAAAAATATTTAAACATAACATGACAAAAGTGAACATGAAAAGGATAAATGAAAAAAGCTAGACACAATGAGCATAAACACAGACTCAGAGGTGCTAATCTTTAACCAGGTGTTATTATAACCATACTGTAATTGTAAAACATGGAAACAATAACATAGAATTAAATCTGAGTAAACAAATACAGTAAAATCCATTTCCCTAGTTGGCAATGATGACATTTAAAAAATCCCTTCAAAAAATCTTAGATTCAAAGTTTTTCTTTAACATTAGAAAGGAAAAATCTAAAAAAACAAAACAGAAAAATATTTTTCATTTTGTATATGTTGTCTCATGTATCAACAGTCTTTATCTTTTTTTAAGGGAGGAATGAGGCAACATTTCGGGACTATATTATGTCGTAGCTCATAAAGATTTCCAAAACAATTAATATTAGACTCTGAAGAAAGTAATAAAAATGTTTGATTTTTAGTCGTTTTTAATTTTAAAAAATATTTGTTTAATTATTTTTGTTCTATATTTCTTATACGTCTTTATAGGTGACATCAACTTCCGTAAGTTTTAAACAAAAGTTTGATTGCAAAATGTATTTTTATTCCCAATTACATTAAATTACTTGAAAAAAAATTGATTCATTTTAGAATATATATATATATAGTTTATTAACTTTCTTGTTTATTTTATATAAAGTGAGAAACACATTAAAAATGGCTGAAAATGCACTTTACATAATTGAATTCCTGTAGTGGTACAACCAAGTTAATATGATGGTAATCCCATGTTTATAATTCTGTTTCCTGAACTCTTAGACACAGTGAGCCTGGTTCTGGTTCTGTTGAAAGCTTTTCAGTTAGTTTCCCTCTCCGCTGTCGCCCTCTGTTGGCTTAAAGTGAAAACTACATCAGAAACCTTTACATTTAATCTATCGGTCTCAAGAGGCCATTACTATAATCCGGCGTCATTGGAATAATCTGACCTGGATTAAAATGATCTTTAATGTCTGGAATGACTGGAATGGAATTGCTTGATTCAATGTTTTTATGTGTAATTCTTCGAGAACAACCTTGGTTGTGAATTAGTCCTATAAAAATTACTTAAATTATAAACGCAAATTTGCATCACATGATTCTGTATTTAATCTGTATTTGCATCATTTAAACCAACCCTCTGGAACTTTATTTCTGAACACAACATAGTTGTTATGTGTAGAAAAATTTGGTTTTATGCACTTATGAGTCAAAATAACAGTTAGTACAGATATATTTCGGTTTATATTAGGATTCTTTTGAGAAACTGACAAATACAGTTTTAATTTGAAGTAAAAAGTCCTCAAAAATGTTTAGGATGCTTAGCAGATATTTCTTTTTTATGCTAAAAACCCCAACAGATGCATGTATTTTCTAAAGTTCTTGTTTGCTAAACTCTTCAAATTTTAAGAGATAAAAAAAAATAACCATCAAAAAATAGCAAAAAGAAATTCTTGATTTTACTACACATTTTCATTAAATATAATAGAGAATAACCTAACCTTAACGAGATAAAATTCTAATTTTTCTATTCATTTTAAATTTGAACTCAAATATATATTTTTACAACAATGATGTGTTTTCTTTTGTTGCATTCTCATATTACTGATTAAAAACAGTTTTCACAAAGATCTCCAGGCTGCAGCTGAAATGACTTTTCTTTCTATCTTGACAGATCTTCCTGATTGAGAACAGATCATCTCACTTTGCATGTCACCAAACAACATTTGTAAACCTCTGGAGCCTCGTCTGACATCTTTCAAAGTGGAAATGTTTGTCTAGGAAGTGGCAGAAATGAAGCAGATAGGACCGCACATGATGCTTTTTATTTTCAAACTGGTACATTTGGACAGTGAAGATGATCCTCGTTTTTTTTATACAATACACTTAATCTGTGGACATCCGCGCCCGCTCAGGGGTCCACATTCCCTTTTCCCGTGTGATGCGCAGGCGGCGTGTACGTCCCCTCCTTTATCATCTTGTCGCGCTGCTGCCGGATGGCATACAGACGGCGGTGCTGGAGGAGGAAGAGGAGGAAAGTTTGACACATCCATTTGGAACTGAACCAAAGTGTAAAGAATCCTCACAGAGTGATTTCTCAACAGGTTGTTGACTGATAAATATTTTCTAAATGAACAAAAGAAAATACTAAACTTGTTAATGTAGTTTTCACATTGAAATTTAATTGAACTCAACAGCTAAACTTCCCTGCAGACACGTCTTACAGAAGCTCCTGCTTCATCGTCAGACGTGACTCATGAGCTGACTGCAGGCTGGAGGTTTGTGCTGCGCAGACAGCAGCTGTCAGTCAGATTTGTTCTCTGCAGACACTTATGCGCCGTCAGCTCGCCTCACATGACTTTAACCAGGCAAAGCCAACAAAACAGAGCCGGGACTTTGATGTGATCGAGCTTCAATGAGGGTAAAATACTGGAAGTCAAACTACTGTGTGATACTTTCACAAGAAAGTTCATAAAATTATACAAATTTATGACTAAATGTGTGGCAAACAAATGACCAGCATATAATACTGAGTTATGACTGAACCCAAAGCCAAAGTTACAGAATCAAATTTTAAACACTTGAATCTGTGCAGTTCAGTATATGATTTTATAAAAAAGACAAACAGGCGTCTTTTCTCAAACCACTAAGTCAGATGCAGTCCACCTGACTATAACAAATGAGATCAATTACATTTGAGAGATGAGTTTTATATTAACTAGAAGAAGAACGTTTTAGTTCAGAGAAATGGCTCACCGTCTTCTGGCGGTGCATGCACTCATAGAAGTCCTCAAACTCCTGCTGGCATTCTTTCTTTGCGCGCGTCTGTCCGATGCCATGAGAGCACTCGACCCACTCCTTCTCGAAGGCGTGGCAGCGTGCTGGCCGCTTGTTGGGCTGCTCTCCGCTCTGCAGCAGGATCCAGCGGTCAACGTTGATGCCGAGCCGCGACTGAATGTCCACGAAGGGCATGGCGCTGCAAGAAGAAAAAGAGGAGATTGGTTTTCTGATAGTAACACCCAAGAGCAGTTAAAGAGGATCTGATTTGGCGCCTTGGAGATTAAGAATCACAGCCACCAAAGAACATGGCATTCAATGTTAAGTCTCCAAAAACCAAAATATTTTTCCTCTTTTTTTCAATACTTCGTTATTCTAACATTTTAGAACAGTTAAACATGAACTCTTTAAATCAGATCCTGCCCTGAGGCTTTGAAATCTCTGGTAAATATTACGCATCTGGACAGCTGGGATTAGCTCCAGCAAGTTTTGTAATCTTAACAGGGACAAAACAAATAAAGATGGCTGTTTGGATAGAGGATTATGCCTGGTTTATATTCAAATTTTTGTGTTTAACCTTTTTATTGGCGTTCTCCTGTTAAACTGCTGTTACTGAGAGTCTTCTCTTCTTTATTCTTTTATTACAGTGCTACCATAAAGAGATAAAGAGCACCGACGCTGAGCCTGAAAATATGAATATTGGTGCAGTTATAGGTTTGGATCCATAGACTGTATATGTTTGGATCACTGAGGGTCGTGTGAGTCTTTGTTCACTTCGTGCTCCTGATGTTATAGTTGCAGCTCTTTTCTCTGTTTCTCTTAAAATAAGCTTCAGTGTCTTTGAATGAGCTTTCACTTGTCTAATCCTCTAGTATTCTTAGAATTAGACTAAAGGATTTTAACTGCAGCTTGTTGGATTCACACTGGGGCTGTTTAAAGATAATGTGTGACCTGACATTGACTGGATTAAAGAAAATTTTTCTTTTTATTTTTGCTATTTCAAATATATTCTAAATATGTTCTATAACTGTGGAGTTTCTGTTTTGTGTATTTTTTATCCCAAACACAAATTCAATCTCTGCATCTCACACATATTTGAAGATCAAGAACATGCTTAGAGGTATAATAACTCATTTTACCAAAAAATAAATTTATAATTTATGATTGATGATACAATTCATAGTCAAAATTGATTCATTTTGAACGATCCAATTTGATTCACTGCACTGATCTAAAACTGATCCCTGACATCTTCAGCCAGAAATGAAACCAGTGTGGCTCAGAGATCAATACCTGAAGAGTGCAGGGGAAGTTTTCCAGATTCCTTGTATTTCTTGCAAGATAATCAAGTGTAAATGAAATATATGTACAAATACTTAAGAATTAATGGCAAATCCATTCATGTTTTAGTTTCATTAAGTTCAGCCAGCTGTTGTTTTTCCACATCAAAACAACAGAACATTTTACCACACTGTAGTCACATGTCTGCATGTTTCCACACATTGGGCTGTAATCATGGTTGATCATTTATTGCTAACATCACATCTGTTGTCTACTGTGATGTAGGGCTGCCACAAACGATTAATTTAATAGTCGACTAATCACCGATTATTTTTTCCGATTAGTCGACTAATCGGGTCATGCACAAACTGGATGTAAAGCACACACCTTAACCATTATTAGCTTTAAAACTGAAAAAATCCTAAATTGTCCAAAATAGCTAGCATGTAGCTGAGATATTAGCTAAGCTCCAAACTAGCCGAAAAAAAATAAAAAAAAACTAAATTAGCCAAAACAGATAGCATGCAGCTGAAATATTGGCTAAACTCCAAAATAGCCTAAACAAAATCTTAAATTAGCCAACATAGCTAGCATGTAGCTGAAATATTAGCTAAACTCAAAAATAGCCTAATAATCCTCAATAAATGTCAAAATAGTCCAAAAAGATAGCAGGATGCTATTATATCTTTTAACTTTACTACACTCTGACTCCATATAATATAAAGTAATGACTAATCCATCCATCTTCTTGACCGCTACTTCCCTTTCGGGGTCGCGGGGGCGCCGGAGCCTATCCCGGCTACTGAAGGGCGAAGGCGGGGTACACCCTGGACAGGTCGCCAGTCTGAGTAATGACTAATCGATTATTAAATTAGTCGTCGACTAATTTAATAGTCGATTAGTCGTCGATTAGTCGACTAATCGTGGCAGCCCTACTGTGATGGCACTTAGTGTTTTTTTTTTCATTATAGTAAAAGAAACCTACTTCTAAAAATTGGTAAATGTATTTTATATGTTTTATATTGTATTTTATATTGTACTTGTTTTATAATGTGCTTGATAATGTGTTTTGTATTTTGTATTAACTTTTTAAACTGGTAAATATGTTAATAATGTTTAGGCATAATGTATCATTTAATAAAGGACTACATATTGAAATGAGCTATTAAGATACAATCTGCTGCAAGCATCTTTGCTTTTTAAGATCAATGTATTTTTATGCTGTCCTGATAAATTAATAAACTAAAATAAACTGTATCGCAAGCCAAATGGTATTTTCCAAGAATGATTATGGATTTATTTCATTTTTATTTAATTTTTTGTTGGTACAAGTTTGTTTTGATTCTGCTTCAGACAGATCAATCTGGTTGAATCTTAGAAATATTGATCAAATAATCAATTAATTGATTAATTAATGGTTAAACACCCCTTATTAGATGTGCATAGATTCCACTGGAAGCAGCAGGCGAAGCAGTTGGGGAGATTTGATGCTTTGCTCAGAAACCAATTAACAATTATTGGTGGCGGCAGGAATGGGTGAGGTGATGACTAAAATTATGGCAGTCTGCATGAAAATAACCGGGAAGCCTAGAGCCACAAAGTTTTTCTGTCGCCTTTATGCCAGAGTCACCTTTGGGGTAAATAAGTCAATTGAACTGACTGAAAAAATGATGGAGCATCATAATGGAGAATTACTACTAACATTACACAGGGTGGAGCGCACACTTTAATACAAAACATTTTACAGAATATATTTTTGAAATGAGGGGAATCTGGTGTTAGATGTCTTGCCCAAGAACACAATGATAAACTGAGATTTCAACCTCTGATTAAACACTTGGCAACAGAATATATCAAATTAGCTTTAAGAACACTACTAATACAGTTAAAAAGGAAGATGTTCATATTTGGCAAAAGATTTTTAAACATTTTATTGTATTCTAAAAGGAAAGAAAGTCTTAATAGGGAAGTTAGCTGCTTATTTCAAATGAGATTTCAACCAAAATCCATATTTTTGTTATTTAGTCTAAATCAATGAGTGAATATTTTTGAGTTTGTCCACACACAACAGAAATGTTTCGTTCAAGAACCTTTGAGCTTCCGCAATAATTATTACAGGGGCAATTAGCATCAGAGCTAACGGGTTTCAGCAGCTTTATTTAGATATTTACTCCATAAACAACAATAACACCAGCAGCTGTAAAAGGTAAATATATATAAGGAAGTTAGGTTCGATTAGATGTCTATTTAAAAAACCGAGTTTATCTGTAAACCGTCTTAAGTTTAAAGCATCCTCCGTCAATGACAGCCGCTACTTAACCGGACGATAATATCTATAAAAAACCTGTAGCCAAAGAAAATATGTCACCATTTTAAGTATTAATAGTTTATATGTAAAATGTACAAATAAAATATGCAGTTTTTACCCTATTTTGTTGTTTTTATCAGAGACCTTCACCTTTCTCCGGCGTCACGCTTTACGGCAGACCCCTACACAGCCGTAAAACGATTAACTCTGCTGCAAACAGCCAGAAATCGTTGAAATAAAAGCTCTGGAACCCTCTAGCGCCACCAAGAGGGTTGGAATGTCAAATTCAAAATATGTCTTTATTTTATTCTTTTTTTTTTGTTGGTCTTTTTTGACACTTCTGACCCTAACAGGATAATTCTTTATAATTTAATTTATTTACTAAGTAATTCACTAAATATAACATTTTGGCCCCATATATTAGCTAATAAGATATGAGGGTAACTGATTTACTAAATCAAAATTATCTATCAAAAAATGTAAGAAGAATAAGGTGGACTACACTAATGGAAAATAGCTTACTTTTATCTTGGTAAAGTACAAAAACTAGTAAAATGAAGATTACAATTTAGAAATCAAGCAATCCTCTTGTGCTGCTGTGAAGGGCTTGATTATGTAAAGGGTAAGTACTCTTGTATGAGGAAGAAAAAACATGACATTTGCTACATTTAACCCTTTCTCCAAAAATAACTGAAATTATAATATAATCAAATTAAAGTAATAAGAAACCAGCTAAGATGCAATGCTAGTTTGAGTCACATCCTGATGTTAATGATTAATATATATTTTTCCTTAATTTTCCATGTAATAACAGTAATCCTCAGATTAATTTAGAAAACCCCATCCAAGTAAATCCACAACTCGCTGCCATGGTGTAACATTATACTGTGTTTATTTATTTCAACCAAAAGCTCCACAGGTCATTTTTCACAGTCCTGCTTGTACAACCCCATCAACCGGGGCTTTAACAGTGACAGGAAAACACAAACCGTATAATAACACTTAAATATTGCTATCTATAAACCTTTTCAAATTAAGAAAAAATAATAATAAACCACCTGCGTCCCTGAAGGAACGTAACACTCAATCAGACTTTTTCAGGTAGTCTGGGTTTCTGTCCGCGGTACATTTGTGTTTTTTTTTCTTTTTTTCACAGACAGGCAGAAACAAGAGACAAGTGGGGACCAAAAAAAGCACCAGCAAGTGACGTAAGCAGCAGAATCCATAAAGCTAGTCTGAGATGAAAAAAAGGTTCCCAAGCTGATCCTTTGTCAATCGAAAGGAAAACCTGGCGAGGAACCTTGATGAACAGAAGCACAGAGGTGATACAAAGCTAAGAAACGAGTCAGGCTATGGCTGAAAAGAGCTCATCGGTGTCGGAGTTTTGAAGGGTTTGGCTCTAAATGAGGCTGTAATAATGATCAACAGTATATTTTTAAAAAATAAATTAAAAAAACACAGTAAATCATGCTTTCTGTCAGCACTCACAGCTTTGATTTAAACAAAGAAAAAATCAGAGTTAAAAAAAAGGGACTTGACAACACTTAAAATATTTTAGAGCCAAACTCTTCCTCAGTTACATCCCACAGAAAAGGCCGTCTGGTAGCGGATTGGTTTGGTTGTACCACAGACTTTTTTTTGCTACTCAAGTAAACTCAGTGACAGCAACACACAATGAAAAACAACAACAGATAAATTAAGATACATTCAGGTAAAGTGCAAAAGTGCTCAGTCAAAAAAAAAAAAAATGAAAAAAGTTGGGCACACAAGTATGTCCTTTCACACACACATATATTTACGCACACACACTACTGAAATGGGTCAGACAGTCAACGCGTCAAAGCCAGAACCACCACAAAACAGGCGGGTGTGTGTCTTTGTGCTGGTCAGCGAGGGTCGATAAGGCAGGTGGGTGGCCGGCTGGCAAACACAAACCTGGTCAACCACTCCACAGAAACAAATATGAGGAGGGTTCTGACAGCAACTGGACACTCGTGAGAGTTTTCACTCAAAAACTGTTCCTATCTTTGGTTCCAATATCTAAAGATATCCACTTTGTTCTGATAAAATGTCAAAAAAACTTCCTCCCATCCAAAATGTTCTAATGTAATTTATCCAATAAAGGAAAGATAAATTATAAATTCTGATTCTCATCTTTGAATGGAGTTAAAGCTAACTTTAAAGGAAATCTGTAATCTGTAAGCATTTCTGATTTACTTTTTTAAGTAAAAATTTTTAAACTTTTAATCGCCTATTTCCACTTTTGTCTACACAAAACCGCCTTAAAAAATTCAAAAGAGAAGTTCCTTAAAAAAAAAAAAGAGGAAACTTTCACTTTTTCAAGAACATCTTGATTCTTCTACATTACAGCCTCCATATTTCATAGATTCTGCTGTTTTTGAGTCACTTTTATTTAAAATATTCATACTTTCACTCTTCTTGGCTAGATATTTTTGGAGTAAACATAAAAAGGCTTTTTTTCAGCTGTTTCTCAGTTCTCAGCATTGCCGTCAGAACTCTCTCATTTATTCATTTCTGCTGTGTGGACGCCCCTCTTCCTCTTCCTCCACGCAAACGAAGCTACATTCAAGTGCAGCTCCGTCTTTTTAAGTAAACTTTCATCAGTGTCACAGAAACTCTCTGCTCTTTCATCCCAAACAATGGCTGATGCAGACTTGTGACTTAAACAATACAATTTCTCGGTTGTTCAAATATAAATACAGAAAAAAGGGAGGAAAAAAAGTTAAAAACTCTCAGTCATACACTGTAAAACACAAAAGATTTTTTTTTTATCATCAGCAAACATTCATTTTTCAACACTGCTTCTCTCTGCTGTGCTTGGTGACATTTCACCTCATTTTGTCAGTTCAGCTTTGCAACAACTTTTAAGTTAGTTTTGTAAATTTTTTTCCTTTTCTGTTTTTTTTTTCTTTTTTGCTTAAGTAGTCGAGGCATTTTGCACCAAGAAGTAAACATAGGTCCTTATCTTACAAATCTCAGAGGTAGAGCCCTGACCATTTACTCAGAGAGGAGACTGGCAGGTAAGACAGACGGACATACAGACAGACAGGAGTAAACAAACGCCGTCTGGAGTGAAGACAGAGTCTGCAGGTTGCAAAAGTAGCAGATGAGATGAACATGTTGAAGACAGAAATGGACCGGCTGTGAACGTTTTGAGCAAACCCCAGTGACTCCTCAGACGTAGAGGACGACATTGCTGTCTGTGGGACAGTGAAGGCCGTCTGTGGGGGGCGCTCTGCAGGATGTGGGCTGCGCCGGCTGGCCCGCAGCTGGGTGGCGACTATTGGGGTGAGGCGAGTCGCAGTCATCGGATGTCAGCTCTGCGATGTCGTCAGACTGGGTGTCCGACATTTCCAGGTCGCTCCGGATGCTCTCCGGCTGGGCTAGAGTGACGTCCCTAAGCCCCTCCCTAATTGATGCGCCCGGGGAGAGACCCAAAACTGAGCCGGACAAAGCCCCGCCCCTTCTGGAGCTGCAATCCTGGGGTTCTTCCCCTCCTGAGCCTGTCGCCGTGGCAGCACAGCCTGGATGTGGTGCTAGGTCCTCTTCGCTGGTCAGGCAAAGGTGGCTGGGTTTGGTCTCGATGTCCACCTGGATCTCCAGGTTTGTGCCGTCCCTGAGAACACGGAGTGGGAGCAGAGTCAGCAGGAGAAACAGTACAGCAGTGAAGAACAGCATTATCAGCATATGAAAAATGTAAGCCAGGCTGTTAAGATAAAAAAAAAATATCAGAAGTTTAAGGAAATCTGAGTTTAGCTTTTAGATCAGCTAAAGTCAGTCCAAGTTTAAAAACCCACTCCAATAAAAAATGTGTTTTTATTAAAGTGGATTTTTTCTGACAACAGAAGAAATGTATAAAGAAAATGCATGTTTCAGTTTCAGTTTCAGTATCAGTTTATTTTGAACACTATTAAAACAATAAAACAGTCAAACAAGAAACAAAAGAGTAACCAAAAGAACAGTACACACTTGATATAGTGTTCAAAAAGTAAAACTGTATTTCTTAGTATTTTTTCAAATTGTTGTGAATCAGGAGAAGATGAAAAAAATTAGTTTGAAAATGAGCTTTTTTGTGATGTCGTAAATCCTCTGGACGGTTCACAAGCTCCCTCTAGTAGATGACTAGATCCATGTATGTTTTCATTACCCGTAACGTTAGGTTGGGCTGTAAGGTAGCAGGAGAGAGTGTGAACAGAGAGCTCTAAGAAATGGGAGGAGGAATAGGGGGCGGGGTTGTTCCGTGCCAACAGTCCCGCCCACAACTCAGAGGGGAATTTCTTCTAATAAACTCCTGCCGCTCTGCAGAAACTATGTCCTTGAAAACGACTTAGGTTTATTGATTTTGGCTAAAAACGCCATAATCATTATTAATAGACCACTGGGATCACTTTATAATAGATCAAAGATAATTTTAGTGTGTTTTTTAAGAATATCAACGTATAATTTCCCCAAATGTTTGACAAATTGATAGTTATTTTTTAATTGCTCTCATGTTTATTCCTTTAAAGTGGTCTTAAGAAATCAAACCTCCATGAAGAACTTTTACAAATTTTCCATAGACATCAGCTGCTTTTATCAGTTGTTTTCAGACTTGTTTCTTACCTGTGACGCTTTGAGCTTTAGGTTGATCTCTTCAAATTTGTTTGTGTTTTTATGCATAAAAAATTTTGACAGACAACAAAAAAAGAAAAGAAAGGAAGAGAGCTCCTCACCTGTCAGGTAGGGTGTAGGAGGAGATGATGGATCCTGCCATCCCCCTGGTGCTGGCGGAGTCACTTCCTGCTCCCAGACTGCCCGTCTCCCTTTGGGAGGATTCTTTAGCCAGCTCTCCTGTTTGAACTTCCAGCCTGCAGTGACATCAAACCCTCATCAATAACCTTTACTCATCACAACATTTCATTTCAGTTAACAATTTCCAAAGTTGTTCAAACCTGCGTCCTCACCTGCTGTATTTGCCAGTGCGAGCTCCCAAGGCGCCACCAGCCAATGTGTTGAAGTGAGGGGTGTCTCCCAGAGTCCCCGGGGCCACAGAGAGCCCCTCGCTGGGGGTGGTGGTGCTCAGACCGCTGACAGCTCCCTCTAGGCTGCTCTCCCCGAGGCTCGGAGACTTGAGCGCTCGCCATGCGTCCGCCACTGCAGAGAGACTTAGTCAGCTGCGTTCCGCTCTGCTTCTCTTCTCCAAGGGTTTCTGGTTCACTGCGCTCACCTGTGATTGGACCGTCGTCCTCATCGAAGTCGATCCGGACACCCCGGCCTTTCCCCCTGCTCACGCCGCAGCCTCCTCCTCTGCACAGCGAGATGGGCACCACTCCGTACACATAGGCCAGCATGATGGGAACGCCGATGCCTGGAAGACAAAAAAAACCCTCAAATATTTAACTTTACGGTACGTTTAAACCTCCTAAGAGCTTCAGATCGAGAAACAGAAGAGAAAAAAAAGAATCAGTTTTTACCAACGCTTACGGCTGCGATGACAGGGGCAGTAACAATCGACAGGGCCACGCCCCCAGTGATGGCTAAATTCCTCTTGTGGCGAGAAGATTTCTTCAGCTCGTAGTGCGCATGGATCTGCAGCAGAGGGAAGGAAAAAGCCTCATATGAGAACTTCAGAACTTCCGTGTGTGGCAGCAAGCTAAGGCACCACCCACTACAGGAATGTTTTTGACGTTTTCAAACTATAATTTTTATCAGAAATGTGAACTAAAAGACATGCAGTTCCTCTGATATCCACATGGTGGTGCACAAGTAAAATAAATCAACAGAAGTATATTTTGTTTTACTTTTTTTTTTGTTTTTCCAGCTTTATCCAGTGAAGAAAACATGTAGAAACATACAATGTTATGCATAAAGAGAAAAAAAAAATTTATTTTGAATTTGTATTCGGTTATAGAGATAAGATCAAAGTAATCCATCATAAAAAGGAAGATAACTAACTATTTAATAACCCTTCTAGAAACCAAAACGGATGAAGTCATCTTTTGCTCTTCCTCTCAAGACATTTTCCGTTTTGCAAAACATTTCTGTCTCAGTTCTTTTTTTCTGTTTTGGAACACTTTCAGAGCGTCACAGAAGGTTTTTCCACAAACTTCACAATCACTGATCAGAAATTTCAGCCAGACTAGAAAACCTGAAACTCATTTCAAGAGTGAGGAAATCTCAAAGTGAAAAAAATGTTGTCACACCGAAACTATGACTTCAAGACCATCGGCAGATGAGGCTTATGAAACTGTGGTTTTCTGTCTTTGGTTTCTGCAGCTCTGCAGACGAAGCAGCCAGACGCCGCTCACAGAAAATGAAGATTAAAGGGTGTTGCACAAAAGCGACAGCTCCGAAGACGAAAAAGATGAAAGGGAACGTCCTTTAGTGTAAGTGTGAGGTTCTCACGATTGCATTCATATTGTACAACTACGAATAGGAAATAAAGTAGACAAACAATTGTTATCTCCTTTTAAAAAGTCCCCGAATGTTGCAGTAGAGATGAAGACTTCTGCTCTGCCTTCATCACAGAGGTGGATCTTGCTGTAATGCCAGAATATGGTTGAACTTAAACAGAAGATTAATGAGATGAAGCTGAAACGCAGAACTGTAGAAGGTGAAGGAGCTTCAAACCAGTTTACACCTGCTGGCTGAAGCTTAACATACACATACCGTTATCTTGGAAGAAATTAATAGAATGATGGCTATTTTTCAGAGATTAACTTGTGTTTCTTTAGCTTTCCTTAATTCTCAAGAAACAAGATTTTAGACTGCACTGCTCCTCATAATCTTGTTTATAATCTCTGTGGATTGGTAGCCTAATCCACAGGAAGAAAAACGCTTCACATCTGCAGAAAAAGCCAAGAAAACGTACAAAAAACATTGAAATTGTGGCAGGCTCACCTTGCGGCCGACGTAAACCGGTATCCCGATGACCATGGCGGGAACGGCGATGCCAGCGATGAGAGTGATGCCGACCGGAGCTCCGATCAGAGTCCCCAGCTGCCACAAGATCTTCTTCTTCCTGCTCCACGGTTTCTTCCCCCAGAACGTGCAGCCTGAAGGGCTGATGGGCGGGACAAAGCAGGTGAGCGAAAACTCCAAATAGAAAAGACTGGCGATGTGTTGTGGGAAGACTACCTCAGGTAGTGCAGGTCAGAGATCTCTTTCATGCAGAGCCAGCAGAACTCGCAGCCGCAGACGGCGCAGGTCATGTGATTACAGCTGCCGTCGTTCATTTTGATGATGTAGGCGCCACAGCGAGGGCAGGGCTTGATGTCATCAGCTGGAGAAAAACAACACGAGTGATGCTCCTAAACTCGTCAATCGTTTCACTCTGCAGAAAGTATTCTTTAAATACACATACGGTGATCATTGTGTTTTTAACATATTTTGTTGCATTTTTCTCATGATGGAGCACATATATTAAAAATATTAAGATTAAAATTGCCTTTCTGAGTATTTATTTAATCAAATAGTTGTGAATCAGGAAAAAAAATTAAGTGTAACATAGAAGTTCATTCTGATGCATCCAGTTGTAGACAAATATATTCATTCACATCTTTGTTTCAGTCATCTGAGTCAGCTCACCATTTTTGTTGCACCACTAATGTTAGGTTGGGGTTGTGAGGGTCTGTAAGCAGCATGTAAACAGACTGATGATGGGAAGTGGGGGCGGTGTAACTCCACACCAACAGTTCAACCCTCAACTCAAAGAGAAATTTCTAATGAGCTGAAACTGTCCTAGAAAAAGACAATGTTTTTTAATTTTGTCTAAAAACATCATAACATAATTAAAAGACCACTGGGAACGCTTTTAAAATAGATAAATAAAATGATCGGAGCAGGACTGTAGAGTAAAAAGTAATTTTAAAACTCTATAAACACCTTTACTGTTAGAAATTATGTAAATAAAATTTAAAAATTCATCATTTGCAACAATAATTATATGAAAACGCTGTGATTTTAGTGTGGGAATTCCCCTATTAATGGGTTTTGGCCTGTTGGTGAAGATGTATAAATAAATAAACACAAAATAAAAAGGTTAAAACTGATGGATACAATAAATTGTATTTAAAGTACTAAATTCGGAGTGAAAGTAAATGTTCTCTAAAATTTTAAAGCATAAAGTTTATTAATAAAAATGTCCATGAGTAAGGACAACTAAATAAATGTAACTTTTTATTATCTAATAATGTTTTCTTAATGATATCATACAAGTGTGCATGAAAATAAACAAATTTTAATTTACTTTTATCTGTTTTTTTAATAGAAATTTTGGTTACATGTCATTTTCCTTAAAAAGACAAAACCTATAAAACTGTAGCTCTTATATTTCTTTCATTATCAGAACCGGATAAACTTCTCTGGACCTTCCTGGTTCTGGCTGACATAGAAACCGGAGTTCAGAGCTTGTTAAATTAATGGATTGGACCTCGGCAGTTCTTTTGGAGTAAACTCGCAGCTGCGTTTCAGCTGAGAACACTCACTGCTCTTCAAAGGACATTTTGAGCTTTTCCTACAAAGACACTCGCGGCTGATGTGTGTGGGAGAAGCTGCCATTGATTGTGTTTCGCCCTCACTTTCTGTTTGTTTTCCAGTCCTCCTCTCCTTATCTCTACATCTCCCTCCCACAGCTTTCTCTCTCCTGACTGACTAAGAGGCCGACGGAGAGGGCGGGGCCTGAGCTTCACATGACTCAGGCTGAGCCTTCTGGACCGCTGTCAGCTGGAAGTGAAGGAGATGGACAGCTGAAGGGATTTAAGGGATGGGTTTTTAATCAAGATTGCATTAAAGACGGTCGTGTTTGCAAACAAAAGCCAGATTTTTAAATGTGGAAGAACTAACACTGAAATATCAGTTTCCATCTATACAGTTAATGCTAGAAATGGAGCTCAACTCCTCACAAATCCCTGCAGAATGACTTCAGTCTGAACATTTTGTTTGCTGCGTCAGATGTGGTGCAACAGCTGATGTTAAACCTTGACCTGCATGTATTTGATTCTGAAAGAGAGTAGATGTTATCGACAATTGTCACCTGAATGGAGGAAATCACACTCGAGTTGGCAGGTTATGTAGCAGCTTTTCTTTTCATATTTCAATATTTTGATTTTTTATGGCTCATGAGGAATTTCTTTGTGTTTTCTACTGCTACTTCCTTTTATGTTCCACTCCGATCATCTTTTGAACTATTGTAAAAGCGTTCTAATGGTCCTTGAATTATGATGATGTCATTTTAAGACACAATTTAAAAAACTACGACAATCATGGATCTATTCGTCTACAAGTGGATGCATCAGAATGGAGCGGAGCAGGGTTTTTTCCAACAGCATTTTTTCATCTGCTCCTGATTCACCACAATTTGAATAAAAAATACTCAGAAATGCAATTTTAATCTTATTTTTCCTTATTTATGTCCTCCATCATCAGCAAAATCCTGCAAGAACATATTAAAGACACAAAAAACTAAATTTTCGTCTAAGTAGGTTTTTAAAGCAAATCCAGCAACTGTCATAACATCACCACATTCATCAATCTGCTTTCTGCTCTTCCTCCCTACAGCTCCAACACCCATCTCCCTTTATCAATGTGATCACTGTCCCGTCTCCAAAAACGTCCAAACCTCTGATGTACTTCTTCCTGATCCTATTCATTCTCCTTACCCCAAAAATAGAAATGTAATGTCAGTTTCAGATCAGCAAAACTTTACATTTCAATGAGAGCTTGTTCCGTCATTTGTTATCAGTTGTTCCCGTTCGGTTATAGTAAAAAACCCTAAAAGTTTTGCATATTTTCCTTTGCGGTGTTCCTCAGTTTCCAAAACTTCCTTATAGATGTTTTACCCTCATGTCCGAATGTATTTTTAAAAAAATCCCCATGACAGCCAGTTCTTTACGTCCTCTGTGGTGTGGACACAACAAAAGGGGAACCAGTTCCATTAGTCATAAAAATGTACAAAAAAGGTTTCTGCGGTATTTCTCACTTTGCTGTTTCAACAAAGTGTTTCAAAGTTCCTGAATGGTGGTTTTTACCAGCATTCATGCTAAACTGATGCTGATAAATTTTTATTTATACCGACCAGTTCTGTGTTAGTTTATTTCAGCGTTTGCTTAATGTGATGCTGAGAGACTGTTGATAACCCTCACCAGGTCCTTGCTCCTGCGTGAAGCTGGGCGAGTGGTTGCTGTGGGTGTGCAGGGACTGCGCCCTCTGCTGGCGGGCCGAATCGCAGGTCTGGTTGGGGTGCCATGCCTGTTTGCAGTGGTAGCAAAACTCGGCGCCGCAGCCCTCTCTGCGACAAACCAGCCTGGGACAGCTGGCACAGCCCGAGGCGATGACGGCGAACCTGAGAGGAAAACACCAGAGGAAACACAGCGTCAAAGACTTTTTCCAAGCAGCGAGGCACCGACGAGTGTCACAGCACATTTAATCAGATCGTACCCAAGTTTACTAACCCAAACCCCAAAACCAGATCTGAACAACAATGCCACCCACATCAGCAGATCGCTGGCTTGATTCCACTGAGCCTGCAACTGTGAGGAGACTGCAAAGAAAGCGCTTTGTTTGCAGATCTTTGAGGTGATACAAACCTGAACACAAAACCAAAGAACATCAGCTGCACAAAACTAAAAAAATGATATTCATTTGTCTGCACCTATGATGCCTAAAAATGTAAATCTATAACAACATCTAGCAAAGACTACATTTCCTGAAAGCCACAGGATGCTTTCACTTGTATTTTACCAGAAACAGAGATACATTTTGTCAAAAACTAAAAAAGTGAAGTCAGTTTGTCAACATATGAAGCCATTGTGCAGCCTGACTGTGTGGAAACAATCAGTATTGTGATAAATTACAAAGAAACCAAAAGGGAAGAAGACGATGCAAATTTAACAATGGAGAAAAGAAGAAAAAATCCAGAGTAAACTTTAAAATTGTGAATTATTTTGTTATTCACTCCTCCTTGGAACTTAAGCAACATCAAAAGTGTCATGTACAGAGGTAAAATACATCAAATGTATTTTTTAAAGTCCCACTCCAATCATCATTTAATATATTTCGCCAAAATTTAAAAAAACACTGATTTGTTTTCTAGGACATAGTTTCTCCAGAGCGACAGGAATTCATTAGAAATCCTCCAAGTTGTGGGTGGGACTGCTGGCATAGAGTAAGCCTTCCCTCACTTCCCATCATCCCTAATATTATCAGTGCAACAAAAAAAAAATAGTGAGTAATGTTGGAGAAATCTAGTTATACGATTTTGAGCCATTTGTCAAAATGTAGACGAACATGGATCCATTTGTCTACAAGTGGATGCATTGGGATGGAGCAGAGTAGAGAGCTTGTGGCTTGCCGTAGTAGCTTCTACATACTTTTTCCAACTACATTTTTTCATTGTGCCCTGATTCAAAATGATTTGAACAAAGAAATACTCAGAAATGCAGTTGTAAGCTCAATTTTCTTTATCTATGCTACAAGGAAATGTTAAGGACACTATTTTCATAGGAGGGGACTTTAATTGATATTTTCTGTTGGAAAACATTTTTTTCCAACATCTCCTCCTCTGCCTGCAGATGTGCCTCTTATTTCCTGTGTAAGCTGAGTGATGGGGGACGTGGGAGAGGCGGACACCAGCACCCGCTGCTTGCTGAAAGGAGTTTAAATGGAAGTAAAAATCTTAAAGTTTTCTAAAAATAAAAATCTTAAGCTAAAATTTGTCAATTTTCTAAAAAGAAAAGCGGATCGAATATAAATAAAACTGGTTTTTGAACATTGATATTACTTGAGTTCTTTACAAATAAACTAAAATAAAGATATAAGAGTTTTTGAGTCTCAAAGGGTGTAATTAAGGTAATCTGTCATGGAAGACCATCACAAAGCAAACGAGTCGTAGGAGGGAAAAGATTCTGCGTTTCTGAGCGCAGACAACACAAAGATGGGGACACTTTTTATACCCCTTTTGTTGTGTTTTTAAACCCTCATAAAAGCAAAGAGAGCGTGGAGGAAGTGATAACATGAAAAACTTATTATTGTTCTGGTACTCTTCCCACACGTCGCTCTGTGTTCCCATTAACGCCTCTTCAAACACCAACAGACCTGTTCTCAGGCAAATACATGAGTGCACATCAAATCAGACGTGCATGAGTTTCTGACTTAACAGCTTTGACATTTCCTGCCTTTATTTTAGAGTTAATTAAACTGATTACTTGTGATTAATTTGGACATGTAGCTAAAGCTGCTGCATTCGACGTTGTGAAAGTTGATAAATTTACCCAACAGATTGAGCATCACTGCTGCTTCCACCAGACAAGATGAGACAAGTGGCAACATTCCAGTAACCTGTTAAACACTCCCTCTGGCTTCAAACACATCATCATCCAGAAGTGAAAATAACTCAGGGATTTTTCCACTATCGTTTTAAAAATCAAATACAAACAATGCCATTTTTGTACTGTCCTAATAGCTCTTTTTGAGCACAAAGCTTTTTGCAAAACTCTGCAATTTAGCGACCATTTGCTTTCTTTTGTTTTCAATTGACAGCTGTGGAAAATCAGTGTGAAGTCCATCCTCCGAGCACTCACCAGAACCAGAGGCATTTCGCTGATGGAGAACTAATTTGCAAAGCCATTTGGATTGTAGCTTCTGACATAAACGCCGGCGCTAAATTTCAGGGCAATTTATCAGACAGAAGCTGATAAGCCTATTGTGCGATTCTCCCTGATAGGCAGCAAAAAGCAAAATGGTGAGTCCATTTTTATTTTTTATTTTTTTGGTAAGATGAAGTTCAAATGTAAAAATGAAGCAGCATCGCTGGACTGGAGAAGCGCTAAAGAAATGGAGGGTTTTATGAGTGCTGACATGCTGAGTGTGAAGAGGAAACGCGCACAAGCTCTCCTGCCAATGCTCATCTCATCTAAGAGCTACCTGGACACCCCGCTGAGCCATAAAAGCAACACTCAGACACAAGCAGACGTGCACCAACACCTGGCTGTGTTTAACACCAGGATGACTACCCATCTGGAAACACGTAGATCACCGCAAGATCGCACACGTAAGCACGGAGTCCAGCAAGTACGAATTGATCCGTGTAATTAAGTCCCGACTCCTGTTGCCTTAGCAACACTCCCTCTGTGTTGCATCAATAGTTGCCATAGTAACTAGAAGC
The DNA here is from genome assembly GCF_002922805.2 of Oryzias melastigma. Classification (NCBI taxonomy): domain Eukaryota; kingdom Metazoa; phylum Chordata; class Actinopteri; order Beloniformes; family Adrianichthyidae; genus Oryzias; species Oryzias melastigma. The sequence goes on from NC_050522.1 coordinate 13,712,106, forward strand.
CGGAGCAGGCAGTAGAGGGTCTTGTCTTTGTTCTTGTGTGCGACAGTCAGACAGGTGGGGACTCGAGGAGAGAAGCGGAGCAGGTCACAGGTCAACAAACACCCGTTTTATTTTAGCTTCAAGTCCAGTTTCGGTCAACTCTCTATCTAGCTTTCTATGTCACCTTGCTCCTTTCTATAAAGAACAAATATCACTAGGACACCACACAATAGATTACAACAGTATTCTCACGCAAATGCACGTTCTCTGTATGACAGGCTAAAGAAGAAGTGGCTTCAGATGGCGGTGATGAGGCTCTAAAATGCCACAGAGATAAACGACTTTCCTCAGTAGCAAGAGCATGTACAGTTTGGCAGAAACTCAGGCTCCACGGTTCACATATTAGATTTCCAATGAGGGAGGTGCAAACACAAACATGAAAACTGGCAGATTTCCACTGTCAACATGAAGGGAAAGATAATTATTTTTATGCTTGTCTTGTTGTCAGAAATAGTGGTTTAGCTGTAAAATTGGCAAGACAGAACTTTATCACAAGAACGTGGAGACCCTCTTCCTCAGACCTATTTCAGTGCGAGAGTCTCCCGGGAGTGCGTGCGTGTGGGAGCGCATGCTTCTCTACTGTGTCCAGCACCGGATGTTTGTGAATGACAATAAGGCCTTAGTCAACATGCCTGAATTAAAGATGGGCTGGGACACTGCTGGCGTCAGACAGGATTGTCCCCTGGCTTATTCAGGTCAGCAGCAGCAGCAGCCACACTCCTCCTGTATACTGCTGACACACACACGCACACTTTTTGTGTTATTATTACCAGGAAATTCATTTCATTTAGGATTTTCCTCTAGCTCATGTTTACTTTTAGAGTCTTCAAAAATCTTTCCCCATAAATCTGCTGAGTTTTCTCAGAATGTCTGGACAAAACCAGAACACGAGTCGAGGCTGTGATACAGAGAGCTCACCCACAGCCTTTATCTTTCTCGGTTCATCTTTCTCACAGCTTGAAATCTAGTTTTCGGAGTGCAAACTTGAAGGTGACTCACACAAGTCCTTCATGATCAAAAGTTGAGAAGACGGAGCGAAACAAGCTCTCATTTTTCTTTGGGTGAAACTTTCCAGGAGAACATCTACTTGAAAGCAGATGCAGAAATGTTCGATCTGCATGTAGGTCGTATGAGGCCGACGACAGACAGCCACACCGCGAGGTGATGGAAGACGGGGAACTCCGTGCTTTCGCCACAACTTTCTATTTCGAACACTGATCTGTGGTCTGGAATTAGTCCGCTCAGACGAGCAGACGTCACGTCTGAGTACAAGAAGTCAAACGTTTATGATCAGAGAATGATTCATTTGCCAGGGGAGACAGAAGGGCAGGAACTCTGCTGTAGAATCTCTTTAAGCAGCTTTGAAAAATAAATGTGTGAATTATGTGAGAATGTAAAAAGTCCTCTATATTTTAAAAAGAGAATCAGCTTTAAAAGTCTATCCATCTTTTGAATCCCTGTCAAGGTCATGGAGTTGCTGGAGCCTATCCCACCTACTATTTGGTTGGCAGTCTGTTACAGGGACACATAAACACACAATAATACCCAGGGGAAAATTTAGAAACTCAAATTAACCTGTTAAGGATGCTTTTTTTTGACTGTTAGAGGAAACCGGAGTGCCCCGAGAAAACCCACAAATGCAAACGAAAAATATGCAAACTCCACACAGAAAGGACTCAGCCAGGATTTCTGGTAGACCAGGTGACAGCCTGGAGTGGCAGCTCAGCAGAAATTTAAATATAGGCCAAAACATAACAACTATAACTAGTACACTCAGTGCTTGTAAATCAATATTAGGTGGAGGAAAGAAAATTATAGCAAAACGGGAGCAGGTCCACCAAGGTAATAAGCAAGCTTTCTTTGTTCTAATGTGAAGTCATCCAGCTTAGAAAAAGTTTCTAGACCAAACAATGCCTCCAGAGATGGATTATTTTCATCTCATTTGGCTCAACAATAAAACTAACGCCTCTCATTTGTCCCTGAAACTTAACGCGCCGCTCAGTCTCCATCAGACAATGTGACCACAATCACAGCTCTCTACCCTCTAACCCACTTACAGCTCTTTAACTCCTCTTCCTCACTTTCCCTTTTTCCATTCTCCGATCAGGTCAGATTGACTCCAGCTGACTAATGCTTTGACTTTCTCTCGCATCTGTCACTGAAACCCCTTGAGATTCCTTCTGCTGAACCTTTCACGACGTCTACTTTGGTTTTATTTTTACTGCAAACACGATTTCTTTTCATTTTGTGAGTGCCTCAAAGTTGTTTCTTCTACACTTTGGATGTCTTCACAGAAAAAGCAACAGAAAAAACAAGTTTGATCCAAACATTGAAATGTTGTTCGTGAACTCCACTTTCAACCCTGACCAGGCATACGGAAAACCAAATCAATAAGTTGGTGAATCAATAACTGACTGTTGTGCTTCCCTTAAATGTTATTAACAAAATGTTTTGCTGTTCTGGCCTCCTTTAAGATTTAAGTTAGCTTTCTTTGACCACAAACCACAAACAAATGGAGAGATGAACAAAAATGTTTGACGTTCTGATGGGGATTGTCCCCAAAGGTCTCTTACCCGCAGTCAGGCGCGGGGCACCACCTACAGTCTGGGTCGGAGGCAAGGCATCTTCTCAGCAGGAACTCCTCATACTTCTCCAGCAGGGCCGCGTCGTCCAGGATGTCCGCTACCTGCCGCGGGGCCAGCCTCTCGGCACACTCGGGGCAGCTGAGCTGAACTCGGCTCTCGGTGATTTCGATGCGCAGGTACTGGCGCAGGCAGCAGAGGCAGGAGCGGTGACTGCAGCCCAGCAGCTCGGGCAGCTGCTCGGCGGGCTGACGCACCAGGCACAGGGGACACTCCAGGAGGTTGGACTCCCCGAAGGCGGCAGCAGCGGCGCCACCGAGGGACGGCTGGCTGGAGGAGAGAGGCTTTGAAGGGGTGCTAAAGGCTGCATCCTGTCTGGTCGTGGCTGCTGTGGCGGAGGGGGTAGCAGATGTGACGGGGGCTGAACTCAAAGTAGAAGAGAGCACTTGCTGTTGTGTGAAGTGATGTTGCGTTAAAGAGGTGGCCGCTGCTCCTTTTGGAGCCCTGGCGCTCCGGGAGCTCCGCTTGCTGTGGAAGAGGCTGTGGAATGAGATGCGGCGCTGGCGCTTGCCTGCCGCATGGCACTTAGGGTTGGGGATGCCGCTGACAGATGAGTGAGGCGACTCCAAGTCCTTTTCAGATCCCATTTTCAGAGAAGAAACTTATCACTTTCCTTGTTTAACCGAAATCCAAAACGTTTTTAGCGAGGCTCTTGAGAAACAGCCTCCTCCTCTTCTTCCTCTTATGAGAAGCCAAACATAATCAGGAAAAGGCAGAGAGATAACAAAAACGGAAAATGAAAAGTGACGCAAGCCAGAAAATTCCCCTTTAGCTGATTGAGTTTCCTTCAAAGTTGTTGGGGGAAAAAAAAGGTTCACAGAGCAAAAAGAAAAAAAGTTTTTACCTCTCAGGCAAGTACAGACAACTTATGAAAAAAACGTAAAAGTCAGTTTCAATCAATAAATCGTCCTCCAACAGAAAAAAACGGAGGGTTTTAAAAAAGGATAAAAGTCCAGAGCTGTAAATCCTTCTTGAGTTTGGACTGAATTCCCCTCAGCTGTGCTCAGAGGCGCTCCCGTCTTCTTCCTCTTCTCGCTGCTGAATGCCGCCTTCTGTGAACGGCCCTCTCTGTCAGGAAGAGAAGAGCAGGAAGTTAAACATCAAGAGCATGCTCAGTTCGACACAAGCCTCCCCTCTCCTCCTCCCTGCTTCTCTTCCTCCATCTCCGCTCTGCTCCTTATAGCTTTTGTCAAGAGTCCTCCTTTTGAACTATGACCTATCAGCATCAATAGCGTGAAAACACACAGACGCGCACGTAGACCAAGCGACATGAGTCGATCTGAGAGACATCTAGCTGCAAAATAAGACGTGCTGAACCACAAGTGACATCATCACACAGCCTGACCAATGGCGTCTTTGTGTGAAAGCAGCCTCTCTCTGCATCACACTGAGCACAAGAAGCTCTTCAGCCACTTCACACTGCGCTGCTGGTGCCGTTGCCATGGCAATGCTCACTATGAGGGAGGCAAACAGCAACTGTGACTTGAAAAAAAAAAATAGACAAACACAACCAGCCGATGAACTGATTCACAACAACAAACTACACACACAAAATATAGTAGATAGTAGTGATTGTGTTGCAGATACGCACACAAAGAAATGCTAGAGTGACACACACTGAGCAGTCAAAGAATACATACAATGGTTGAACAAAATATACACAAATGCACACACTGAAGCTGTCACATCACTTCACAACAGCAGCTGTGAACTTAATGACGTCACACTTTGATTCAGGCGTTCAGAACCTTTTTTCCCCCTTTTTTTAAAAATAGTTTTTTGAAACTTTCACAGGACGGACACTGATGCTCGAGTCTGCATTCATAAGCACACGTGATGCCGGTCCACTGACATGACATTTTGGCAGTTGCCATAGCAACGCCATGCATGACCTACACCGATGGGTCTAAAAGTCCACACTTAGCTTTGTGAGATCTCACTCACACTTAGAGGAGCGTAAACTTATTTTGTGCGTCTGTATAAACTGTTGTTGCACAGAAGCTGCATTTGACACTGTGGTAACACAGTTTCATCCTTTTAAAAGGTTTGTGAACTTTTTGTTTGTCAGGGTACAAATAAATATATATTTTGTGCTCTTTTCCAATAGAGTTCTTCACATTGAAGAAGCACACACCTGCAGGAACAAAACGTTTCAAGTTGGATTGTTACTCAGGTTATAATAACTAAAAATGTTTAAAAAAAATAAGTAACCAAAATGTTTTTTTTTTAATTATCAAAATAGGCAAAAAAAAACTAACAAAATCAAAAGATTTATTTAGAAACTATATTTTAAACTTTTAGTCAAGAGATAAAAGCTGAAAAAATTGTAAACATATTTTTGATATTTAAGTGGCACCAAATTGCTCAGTTTATATTGTAAAGAAAATCTTTTATAGACAAAGATCCATTTAGGGTTAAGAAGGTTTTGGAGATTCATTTTTTGACAACAACAACTGGCTTTCAAAGCAATTTTTCCATATTTTAGATCTCGGTTTACTTAAATGTGTATTAACATAAGAAAAACATAATATATGATAGGTTAAAATTAAACCAAGATCTGGCACTGTTGCTTGTTATTGATATTTTTTTTCACTCCAATGAAAAAAAATTAATAAATATATATATATATATATATTTGGTGTTTTTAACATGTTCTTGTTGCATTTTTCTGATTTTTTTAAAAAATGCATGTTTGTAATGTAAAAAATATGCTGGGTGGGCCACAAGCTCCCTGCTTTGCTTAACCCTAGTGTGGACCAAAGGCAAAGTCTCCAGTATCATTATTCCTTTTTTGGGGATTTTTTTTCCCTCAAATTCCTAATTTTTCAGTCATTTTCAAGCATGGTTTTAGGATTTTCCTATGCTTTAATTTTCCCTTTTGTTACATAAACCACAGTTGAAAATAAGAGAAAACAACTCTAATTTATCCTATGTTGTCATATTTAATCTATTTTTATGAGAAATACTTTTTATTGGGTATATTATTTCAGGTAAAAATTACCTGGAACAACTGATGGTGTAACTTCTTGCAGCAAAAGTGTTCTAGAGTTAAACAAAGAACTCTCAGTAATGGGGAGGGTAGGAAAGGAGGTGAGGTTGCTCCGCCCCAAGAGTTCTGCCCACGACTCAAATTTGAACTGCTGCTCTGCAGAAATTACGTTCTAGAGAACAACAAACAGACGAATAATTTAAAAGATGATTGGAAAGGAAAGGAAATGAGTCACTTCTACAACATATTTTGACATGTCAAAGATGTGTTGGGAGGGGGGTAGTTTCTATGCACATTTAGCTAAAAGTACACACAACCAGTCATGTAATCCCTGTGATTATAATTCAGTCGCTGTGAGGGATCGGGCCCTTTTCCCATACAAATCCTGTGACATGAATTTAAACTGCCACATCAACAGGCGTCTCTGAATGAACACACAGTTCAGACACATTTGATAATTACATCTTCATTACCGGTAGACCCCATGAGAGCAATAATGAGTATTTTGTGTAAACTGTGGATCTTTTCTAGGGAAATCAAAGGGAGATAAGTCTCTGCCTTTGGGGGGAAGAAGCTGTTTTTCCTTAAATCCTGGCTGGCTGTTACATACAGACCCAGCTAAAGAGATGAAAACAGTTACAGTCAGAGGTGCAGATGTTTTCTGGCTCTCTGTCTCTGCTCAGCAAATGACTTACCGGCCTCCCTGATTGACTTAGCCTTTTGCAAATCTGATTAGGGACGCCGGTCAGAAGGCTGCACACAGGGCTCAGCACCAGACCATTTGTGTGATTGTGATCTGAGCATCTCTAAGAGGGAGGGGGATTCATGCGAATGACGAAGGCAAAAAAGTATTGATAAGCCGACCAATCAGGGAGCGGAGAACAGAGAGACGAGCGTCTACTTCCTGCTGAGTCTACAGTTTCCAGCTTAGAAACACACAACTCTACACAGACACAGTGGAGATCTATTTTAAAGCTGATTTATATTCTATATTTATTCTATAATTATCCGTTTCCCTTAGTGGTCAATGAGATCATCAATTAGGCTTAATTGATTGATTTGAATTTATTTTCGAACTCAAAATAAAATAGTTCAAATAAGAACAAAGCAGAAGTGAAAAAGTGTTAAAGAAAGAGTGGGAAGAAGACAAATCTTGTTAATTCTCACTATGAATATTACTGTATTTTATCCATACATTTTTACACTTTAAAAATATATCATTTGCACTAACATAAAGTAGCTAAAAGGTCAAATAAAACCTGATTTACAGCGAATTGATTTTAGTTTTATTTTGGAATTCTCCAATTTTCAAATAAATTTTCTTATAAAAAAAATATTTTTTTTTCACTTCAGTAGTAATAGATCTTACAAAAACAGCACTTTAATCCTTTTGTGCCTTTAGCTTCTCTCAGGTTTGATTGTGCACTTTCTGAAAGAAGTTTATTTGTTGTATGAAAAAAATAGCAATAAATTAGTCAAACTAACAGAAAAATGTTGTTTTCAGATAAACTGTATTAGTACACCTAAAATAATTATTAATTCAGCGCCCTGCCTTTCAAGGCCTCACTAAACCAAAGCAGCTTCTTGTTGACTTTAACATCAGATGTCTGTTTGATGATTCACCGCATCTCGAGTTTGAGACGCGGAGAAGAAGTATAAAGAAGCGCTTTGTCAGCATGTTCGATAAACTTCAGAAGCCAGAAGAAGATAAAAGAGCAGCCTGCTGTGACAAGAGGAAGGAAATACAACTCTGACCTGGACTCTAAACCAACACAAGATGAAAGTTCGGGCATGTTTACTCTGCTTTGGTAGCTATGGTTACAGCTAGTTTTTTCAAGTGACCTGGTTTTGTGTAAACCTGAAACTCTGTGTACATAGCCAAAGCTGGGAATTAGTTACTGCTGGTTTTCCTGGGTAAAACTTTTGGCAGGGAAACCTTGTTCATCTGGCATGTAATGTAAACAATGTAAGTTGAACTCACTGGTAGCATGGTTTCCCACAAAAACAAGTTTACTCCAATTATCCTTAGATCTATTTCAAAAGCGTTCCCAGTGATCTTTTAATTATAATTATGACGTTTTTAGCCAAGTCTGTTGTTTTTTCACATAGTTTGTGCAGAGTGGCAGGAATTCATAAAAAAATTTGCCCCAGAATTATGGCTAGGACTATTGGCGCAGCCTGTGCCCATTACCCATCATCCCTTTGTTTACAATCTCGCACTAGTTTACGGACCCTCACACCCCTAACCTTAATGGCGAGCAATATCAGAGCTATCCAGCCGTACAGTTCTGAGCCAGATGCCAGCTCGGACAAGTAAAGCAGAAACATGAATGCATCTTTTTGTCTGCAAGTGGATACATCGGAGTGGAGCAGGGAGATTGTGGTCTATGGAGCCAAATTGGGGCCACAAGGATTTGAAACCCAAATAAAACATCTTGAAAAATTCAAGCTGAAATATTGACGTTAAGATAAAAAAAATAACTTTCTGCAATTCTAATATAAACTTAATTATTTTCAGCTTTACATTTTTTGTTTTTAAGTTTCAGTTTCAAATCTTTTTTTAATTTTCTTTCTTTTTTGCCGTTCTTCTTCACCCCTCACTTATGACGCAATAATCACTGATCCAGAGTGAAGAAAGACCTTGTTATCTCGGAGGACATTCCTGATGTCACTCAGCAGGCCAACTGTGTGTTTGCTTTTTGGAAAAGCGGGATAAGGACGACCTGCTTCTCCAAGAGCAAAACTTAGAGATAGGAAAGAGGGATGTCAGCTGGTTCAGTCCAAACCTCTGACCCAGTTTCAGTATCGTCTCTAATCAGAGTTTACTAACATGTTCAGGTGAGTGAAGAGTTGAATGCAGACTTTTGGCTTTATCAGCTCATGAAAACAAAAAAAAAATCCAGACAGTGAATGAATTTGAAAGAGAGGTGAACAAAAGCAGCTTAGAGATAAATGAATGGAATTCGTTCTTGTTGTTCTGCACACTTTGGGTTAGCTCCCTGAAGGTCTGGTGTCTTCACAGATATTCATGTGACCCAACATGTGTCCTGATGACTGAGATGCTGAGCCTGACTGCGTGTGCGTGTTTGTGTTGCGCTCCTTCGCCTGGCAGATGGACCTGAACAGCCTGCAGCATGATTTTGCGATCAACACCCTCAGATACACACTTTGTTCTACACTTGTACTCCTACTCCACTGCTGCTCAGCCCAGCTCACAAACACGCAACGGGTTCGTGTGCGCAGCCTCGCAGACTCACTCTTCCACACCCAGCAGAGGCACTTTTCTGCGTCAGAGAGCATCTTCATCACTCTGGAATAACAAGAAATCATCTCTGAGCTTTTCGCACTTTTAGATTTTTATAATATGAAATGCAAAAAAAAAAAAGCGTTAAAATCTCTGGGGTTTTCTCTAACTCCCGTCTGGGTTTCAAACTCTCGATCCTCCGGCTGCTTTTGCCACCTAAGAAAATTTCATTTTTAGCTCAAAGGAAAATCTCTAAAATCAAATATCCAAATTGTGAAAACTAGAAACTTTGAAGAACCACAACTATCTTCAGAGCCTGCCAAATCCCTTTGGGGGTCATGGAGCAGCTAGAGTCAACTTGTCAGGCACAGGGGGGTACACCCTGAACACACACACCCACCTAGGGCCAATTCGGAGTCACCAAGTAGATTTTTTAACTCTGTTAGGAAGCCAGAAAATCCCGAAATGCCCGGGTGAAGATGCAAAATCCCAAATTTACAGCCTTTTTTTTATAAATAAATAAATTAGGTAAGCTCCCCATGATCCCGTGCATTTCCAGAGTATGGAGCATAGGCCTGATTGCTCCTCTCTAACTCTTCGCCCCCAAAGCAGGCCTTGTATAAAATGTTTACAAAAAGAAATTTATGCTTCAACGTTAAATCCAAACACTGCACCTTCTCCATAAACGGATATGCACTCTTTAAGAACTCCATAGAGAACAAGACTGGCCGTGAAGCTCGGTGTTTACACAGCCCGTGTGGGAAGGAGGAGGCTGCACTGCTGTTTACCTGCCAGCTGTCCTCCCGCTGTGTATCTCAGAGGAGTCGTGTTTTTCCACCGTGACCCTGCTCAACAAACACCCACAGGACGGAGCGGGAAAGTGGCATCAGGTGGTCTCAACTTCCAGGCTTTTTACACTTTCTTTAGTAAAATGTGTACACCCCTGGGTGAGGAGGTGAGCTACTGTGGGACAGGAAGTATTTAAGACTCCAGTCCAATGAACTTTTTAAGATGCATACAAGCTGAGCATAGTCCACAGTGTTCACACTGGGCAAGCAGGGAAGGAACTCTTTATCCTTTTCTACTGTTTACTAGCGAATGTCCGCCACTCACAGTTGGAAAGGTTTCATGTGAAATGTCAAAGTGGTGTCAATCTCACAAATCGTGCTCCAGGCTTTTTCTTTGTGAATTATTAATTTCTCCATGATCAGTTTTCAAACAGTCGGTATTTCTATGAACTAATGTGGACGCCATCTATGCATCACTACCAAGTTCAAGTCTCTGATTAGTCAAACTTTAACCTAGTTTAACACGTATCCAATGGCTGCATGCTTTTTACATAGAGTCCGAAAAAATCTACATAGCTGCATGTAAATGCAAGAGATTTGACAGAGGAAGCACAAAATGCGCTTTTACACAATTTGTGCTAAAGTGAAGCATCAAGTTATTGACTTTTTTGTTTGCTAGGTCGCTGCTATTTTTATCATTCAGATTTATTTTGTGTTAAGCTAAAAAAAACAACATAAAAAACATTTTTAAATGCATTTTTGAAGATTAAACACCTAAAACCAAACAAAAAACGCAACGTATTAGTTAAAAAAGGTAAGAAAATAATGTTTAAAATTAAATTTTACATCTTAAATGTACATCTGTGGCACATTGTATTGTATTTGTGTTTATTGCCAGTCTTCCTTAACTATCCCCAAGCAAAAAGACAAGTCAGAGCCAGCCTAAACACAACTGCACCCTGTTCTTTACGACAACACACAGTAATAAATCTAAACCGACACGCATAAAAAGCCATAAATCCACTGCAACAAGGTTCTCTAAAAAGTCTGGCCATCAGCTGATAAAAAGTTTACCTCCAGTTTGCTGCCAACCCACATAAACCAGCATAAAGAAAGCACCAAAATGTCAGATTGACGTGTCCGATCAAACATAAGGGCTAAAAGCCCTCTGCACTGCTTCTATTACGATGACCGTGTTTTCCTACTCCATCAGCCTGACCTCAAAGATTTTCCAAAGAAAGTGATGTAAGGCCAGCCTTTTTTTCCCCACAGACTCAATGGAAATAGGCACACTACAGATAATTACCCAACATTTAAAATAACAAGACTTTATTCCTATGCCAGTTTGAGAACAAGTCTAAACAAAAACTATCAAATTAATGAAACTTGAAGAGGTGATGCAAGAACATGGTTTCTCAAATATGCTCTAAGAGCCTTTAAACTTAGTATATAGCAAAACTAGATTTTAATATCCATTGAAATAAATATAGATATAAAACGTAGGTATGACTTCCTGCGGATCTAGTGAGATGACTGTCAATAGTTCTTTAGTTAATTCTGTTTTTTAAAGCACAAGTTTGACTATCAAGTCTGGGTATTGAAGCTTCATCCAACCAGTTTATTCCCTCATCAGAAAAATGTGTGGTTGGTTGCTGGTTCTGACTGGACCAAAGGAACAAGTTCTTGTTGGTTTTTGTTTTATTGACGGTTAGCTGAAGGGCCAAAGACACATGACTGGATAGAATAATAGCCCCGCCCACTTCCATTAGTGAAGATACGGCTGCTGTAGGGAAAGTATGAATGGCTTTCCACAGAACTGGGACTACATTTCCACAGAACTCAGTTACTGAGAAAGTGTTTTGGTTCTGCACTGTTTTTTAAGCTGCATATTTTGTTTATTATAAGTTTGACAAAGAAATATGACTAAGTTAGTTTTAAATTAAAGACCTCTCATAACAATGAATGGACATGCATGATTTTTTTTAAAAGCTCTCTTTTTTCAAGCATTTTAGTGCAAAAATACTAGTAATATTTGTGGTAATTAACCACAAAATTTGACCAAAAAAAAAATGTTCTTGTCACTCTGACTCACATGTTCCATGGAATGCTGCCTTTCTTCGGCTGTATCTTAACGAACAAACAAATGACATCATCCTGCTGCTTTTTTGCATTTAGGAGCCTCTTGCCTCCTTAAATAGGAGCGCGGCCTAAAAGCCTGCCATCTCAAATGACCGATGACACTTGTGACAGCAGCAGGTTGACAGAGAGAGCCGGAGATTGGTCCGGTTTGGAAAGCTATCCAGCAAAGTCCTGCTAATCTCAGAGCCAACTGTCTCTGGACAGAACAGGTGGTCCTCTTCTCAGGCAGCAGCTAATAACCTGTTTTGTGTGGGTGTCCTTTGGGAGCGGGGTTATTTCAAGTCAATTAGCAAACACTGGCTCACCCTGTTTGAACAGGAGAGAAACTCATGCAATCTAAAAAAATAAAATAAAAGTGCTGATGGAAATCAGTTCATGAAACAACCACTAGGTGATTTGTAAAAATTTCACCCAAAATTCACCCAAATGTCCAATTTTACAACAAAAAATACAAACTACAAAGAAAACCACATGAACAAGAAACTAGATGATTGATCATCCCTGCAGCTTCTATGTGGTTTAGTTAATGAAGCTTTGTCTAATACTTTGTCTTTCTGATGACCAAACTAAACAGGAGTAAAGTGTTAAAGTTGAACAATGGAATCTTATTTACAGAATCTTCAAGCTTCATTAAATTTTAAAGGAAGATATGGTCTTTGTTGATCCACAGCTCGGAATTCGATGTTAAAAATGTATCTCATGCAAAACTTCTGTTTGTATTTTTGCTTTTAATCGCAGCATCCTCAAGTGCTGCAGATAATCCCTGTCGGGTATCGACAATAAGGGTAAACGCAAAAAGCTGCAGCCTTTCAGTTGCTTTATTTATAAGAAACGTAGCAACGGTTCAAATCTTTTGTAAGGGGAATTTTTTTTTTTAAACTCTGAGTAATTTGCAAGTTTGTAGTTCCTCTTGGCATGATCAATACTGAATCTGCCAGTTTCACACAGACGAATCTCAACATGCCATTTCTCCAGAATATGCCTAAGGAAAAGAGAGAAAAAAAAAACAGAAGCTGATTGTTTTAATCTGTTTTCAGGAAGAAGCTTCTGCCTCAGTCCACAACTGGAGTTCAAATGTGTTCCTTTTACGTTTGGAGAACATCCCCAACCTTTTCATGTTTTTTTGTAACTTCTACCAAAACTACAGTTTGTTTAAGTATATTAAAGTGGTACTTCAACTACAAAGTAATCGGTTTAATTATAGGGGAATGTTGAAGCAGTGAAACTCAAATTTTATTATTATGATGATATGCAGCAGGACAAGTATGACGAGCACCGAAGTCGAGGCTCTTTCCAGGGAGTAGACGGACCGACTGAGGTCAGGAATATTTACTGGGTTACAATAACAAGCAAGTTTAGCTGATTCAGCTGCTTCTTTCTTATTTCTCTCACCACAGTGATCCAACCAACATGAAATCATAATCATTTAAACCTAAATTATAGATTTAAAGTCCAACTCTGATCATCTTTTGATCTATTGTAAAAGTGTTCCCAGTGGTGATTTAACTATGATTATGCCGTTTTTAACTCAAAAAGTTGTTGTAGTTTTCTAGAACATAGTTTCTGCAGAGCGGCAGTGGTTCATTAGAAATTCACCTCTGAGTTGTGGGCAGGACCGTTGACGGAGTAATCCCACCCCTACTTCCCGTCATCTGTTTACAAGTTCTCCCGCTAGCTAACAGCCCCTCACACCTCCAACCTAACATTACTAAATGGTGAGCACCATTGAAAGCTATCCATCCGCAGAGTTTTGAGCCAGATGCCACCTCAGATGAGGAAAACAAAGACGTTCATGGATCTATTTGTTTATAAGTGGATGCATCAGAATGTAAGGGAGCTTGTGGCTTGCTGCCAACTAGTGTATTTTCTACAGTATGTAACAAGTAAGCTCTTTTTTTTCAGAAGTGCAAATTTAAGCTCAATTTTCTTTATTTTTGCCCTTCATAAATGCCACAACAACATGCTAAAAGCACAATTTTCTTTCATCTGAACAGGAAGCAATAAAACAACCATAGACTACCTAAAGTTACCTAAAGTCTAGATTTTCCATTTCCAATGTTGTTATTTGTACTGCAGTCAAAGAGAAAAGCTAAACTAAATACCTGGAAATCAAATACATTCTTGGGGAAAACTGCATCCTCCCTTTCTCCAGCTAACGATTCTCAGATGCAGCATAAACCAGATTACAAGGCCGTCAAGCTCCAATTATTGGCTTTAAAGTTTGTTTGTATCCCTTACAGAACAGCTGCCAACCCTGGTCATTAATACTGTGATTGTTTTCCAGCTATCTTTTCCCTGGTCACCGCTGATTATCAGGTAAAATCCATGAGAAAATTCAAGGACAGTGACGGATCGTAGAGCTTCCCGCGGTGTCAGGGACCTGGACTCTGACCGAACTTTACACTGAATAATTCTGTTCAACAATGACAAACATTTTCTGTTGTCGGATCCCTGAATCAGACCTGTGAACGCATCATTGAGTCACACATTAGTGTGACCTGACTGCGCTGTAAAGCTCATTTTAACACAGTCCAGTCTGAAGTGGTCAGCTTTCAAAACATCAATTCTGATCACTTTGTAGACCTTGATTGACTTTTACCTCCAAGTAAATTACCTCTTTTGCAAAAAAAACTCAAACTTGTTTGCTTTGTGTTGAGTAAATAAAAATAAAAAATGCATATAAAGTTAATAAAAAAACATGATTTACTTTGTGACCTCTTGCATTGGCCATTTTTACCAGTTAATAAGATAAGATAATTTTACTTTATTGACATAGTCTGAAAATAATTACATTTGGGGAAAATATTATGTAGAGACAACTTCTAATATTAATTGGCACTGAAAAAATGATTTTATTTTTCCCAAGATAATTCCCCCCAAAAACATGTTGGAAAAAAATGACTTAAAAAAAATATTTCCAATAATTGATTCATTTGAAGATTTAAACAGAAATATATGTTTTTCTTTTAGTTTGAGCTTATTCTTGTGAGTTTAAATCCATTGCAGCAGATTTGAAGCAGAATAATAAATGTAAAGCCTGATAAAGAACAATGCACAAGTATCAAACTGAATCCTCTGTCAACTCAAGCTGCTGACATCTAAAGGCTGTGGGGAAATCACAGGATGGAGTAGAAATACCCAGCTTTGGTTTCACTGCATTCACTGTTCCTCAAAAAAAAGTATACAGTAAATTTCCAATCAGCAGTTAAAGGGTAATGGACTGCAGGTATTAAGTGCTTTTCCATTCAGACTATCCACTCAAATCACTTTCACACTAAAAGCCTCATTCACCATGTGATCTCTGGGTGTAACCAGTACTTATCGATAAATCTACAGTGTTTATTTATTCCTCCTTTGTCACTGAAAGCCTCATTAATAATGCAGCAGGGAAACCGAAATTCAATACTTAGAAACACTAAAGATTTTTTTATTTTTCGTCTTTAAAATTAAAAAACGAGCTTGAAGAAATAACTTAACTGATAGATACTGTTTTACAACAGTATTTCAGTTTTAGCGCTGTTCTATTAACTCCTCTCTTTTATTTTGTAGAGTTCTTTGTCAGACTTATTTCCTGTCCGTTTCCCTTTAACTTCCCCCTTCGTGCTCAATGTGGTTTCTGAAGTTCCTGGAATCCAGAATGTTCAATATAAAGGTTTTTGCCTTTTTTACAGACTGTTTTTCTCTCCTGGACTCATTGATCCTTTCTGGGGGGGGTTTGTTTTGTTTTTTTACACTGGAAAAATGGACTATAAGTATTTTTTTGGCCACCTCTTCTGTTCAGCCCCATTTAGAAGAAGAAATCTGATATACTGCACTGACTTTTCAGCATATTTTTAATTTGCTTTCCCAAAATCCCTTCATTTAGAATTTCAATAACCTTAAATATTTATAAATACTGTCTTTCAGAGTACATGAAACAGAAATATGGATGTCTATAGATCTAAAACTTGCTCACTTTGTTGAATAATACAATTCTCTTTGGTTTCTCTAATTAAAATTTGTGTCTGGTTGTAAAAGAATCACAAAAAAAATGTTGTGATTTAAAAATCTATTTGTTTCCATTCAATTGAAGCTTATGTGTTTCAGAAAACCAGCAGAAGGAATATAAAAAAATATGTTTACTCAGCCATATAGATCTCCACACACTCTATAGCTAGAATGTTTTATTATTTTTATTTATTAATTTATTTATATTATATATCTATATATATATATTATATTATTATATCACTACAATAATGCAATTTGTTTACTTACTCTTCAATTAAGGTTAAAAATATGTAATTTTGTGAAGTCACTTTTGTAATGGGTACAATTGACAGTGACAATAAATATATGTATCATCTCTCTGGAAAAGTATTTTTAAATCACACATTATTAAGGTGAATTTATCCATTATCGGTATCTACTTCCTGGAATCCATGTCAATGGTCTTCAGGTGAAGGCATGGTGAAGCCTCAACGTTTTATTTTGTAACCTTGGCTCCGCCTACTCACCATCCATCCATCCATCTTCCTCCGCTTCATCCGGGACCGGGTCGCGGGGGCAGCAGTCTAAGCAAAGATGCCCAGACTTCCCT